>NW_005187432.1:9675-11203 GCF_000239375.1 Pundamilia nyererei | reverse complement strand
TCACTTGAGAGGACATCTTTTCTGAAAAAGAGAAAAAGATTGGACTTTATGAATGTAAGATAAAAAGTCCCCTTACACAATACTTTTTCTAAGAAGATTCAGAGACAGATTGATTCATATTACATATTGTTTTATGTTTTCAGACAAACAGAGAGTCAGATAAAGACTGAAGGGTGCCATTGCTACCATGCAGTGTTTAAAATAATCCACTGTCCCAGTTTGTGCTCAGTGTGCATGAAATGCTTTACACCAAACTCCACTCAAAAAATTTGCCAATTTAAATACGTATCATTAGCAAGCAAGCAACCACACTATAAGTGCCCACTGTTAATTCAACAAGCTGTTAATATTAGATCCATTTCAGACAGTGGCAGTAATATTTTACACTGGGCAGCAAATCAGCACAGCAGGATCTTTCAGAGTGAGACAGAAAGTCTGTGTCCTATTTTTTGTTAATTTTTAATAGCTCTTGCACAGCCACTGTTAATGTGATACCTTTGCACCAGATACCCTCCCATGCACCCATCAGTAAAGACTTCTTTTCTAAAGTACTCAGATACACCTTTCTGTACTCCTTACAGGACAATAAACCGCTGATAAAAATTTCTGTAGTTAAAAAGGGATATTTGACATGAGAACACTCAACCGTTGGAGGTTATGTGAGGCCTGGAAGGTGGGACTGCTGGAAAATTAAAACGTTACGGCTTGAGTTCCACAAAGCTCAAGGTAAATAAAATGCCTTTACAAATTTCTTCCATATTCTTAAAAAATTCTGATAATTTCTTTAATATCTTTTAAAAATTCTGATTGTAGCAGCCAAAAAGGAAATCACAAGGTATTGGCTCTTTCCCGGGCCGCTCAGGATATCAGAGTAGAAAAATATTGTGAATAAGATTTATGTGATGGAATCTACAGTTTACAGTTTCAGTACGACTTAAGTGTGCTTTTGTCAAATTATAGAGCAGATTTATTAAGCTCCCTGCGACCCTGGAAAGGATAAGCAGAAGCGAATGGATGGATGGATTTATCAAGCTTCTGCCACCAGACTTTCCTGAAGTTTCTTCGGTTTAGAAATTTAGATTAAAATACTCTTAGAACTGCATATCTCTAAAAGTAAAATATGAAAAGAAACCCCCAAAACACTTTTGATGAGTTTAGAAAAACAACAGAACTACAGCTGGATATTTGAATTATTTTAAATTATAATACCAAGAAAATCACAACTAAATTAAAGGCTTGAGCAATGTGTGATGTGGTTAACTGTTGTTGTGGAAGTTTTCCATTTAAATAAAGCCTGCAGACGAGCGGTGAGCGGTAGATAACATTCTTTAATCAAAACACACAAAGAACAGACAACCAGGCTTGGTGGAGAGCCTACATGACCGTGGGGCAGGTCAGCAGAGTCTCCCCTGAGTCTAACATGGCTCTCAGTTAAATACCTTCTACAGGAACAAAAGGCAGTACACAGCTGTTTCACACCTTAACCTCCTAGGACCTGGCGTCCATATATGTGGACATCCCATTTTGG
>NW_005187432.1:8175-9615 GCF_000239375.1 Pundamilia nyererei | reverse complement strand
AAATATCAAAGAGAAATTAAAAATACATGCTGTGGAAGAGTTCGGGTCTTACGAGGTTAAGGTTCACACTCCCTTGCTACCTACCAGAGTCCTCAAAGAGACAAAAGTTTCTTCCTGTGGAGCTGTCTGCTTCCCCCAACTTCCTACACCCCCACCATTTGTCTTATAGTATGAGTGTGAAACATGTTAAAATCCAGTGGCACCAAGGCATTATACAATAAAATAATGTGATTAATACATAAGTAAAAGAAATTCCTATACACTGTCAACTGTGATTGGTGTGTGCGAGTGTATTATGCTCAAGGAGCTTTTAACTGCACAAATGAGCAGATTTGTGAAGTTTAGCTTCAAAATGTGTTTTTATATGTTCATTATGATTTTGAAATATGCACTTGTAAATAGCTTTCTGTATGTTTACATTTCTGTGTGTTTGTGTGGAGCAGGGATTTGTGAGCACTCAAAATTCACACAGTGCACACATTTGTAAAATCTTTTTTTTTTAGATGATTTTGAGATGTATTATTTCCATAAAATATGCAACAGCCCAAAGAGAGTTTTACATGCATGTTTTTTTCTTAAAACCAAAACTCACTGAAGAAAATGAGTCACTAGTCCGTGCTGTTTCTTGATGTACCCGTGATCTTGTGGACTTATGACGGACTTGAGTCGCAGACCAAATATGGTTCAATACAAAATATGCTTAAAGCAAGTGAATACCTTATTTCTAGTGGCGACTTGTGTGGACTTAGTACCTTACTTACCACCTTAAAATACGAGTAAACCATTAAACAGGAGTAGCTACATTGTCTCACCTTGTTTTGTTTTTTCTTCTCACATAATAACAAACTGCTTCCACCTAAAGTTAAGAAATTAATCTGTGGGTTGGACCATATCAATAAAGCCATTTTTAGTTTCCCATTTACACATTATATATATTTGAATATTTTTAATATGTTATGTTTCATGGGTCATCTTTTTAATTTGCTGGTCTCTCAGAAAGGAAACTGTGTAAATTAAACTTTAAACTGAAGTCTATTTGTCAGCTCATTATTCTTTGTTGCGTTTTTTTAGGCTTTAATAGTTTTAACACAATTGTTTTTTGTTGTTGTTTTTAATTACAACATAAAGATCAATTTACAAAAGATAAGTACAGTAATGTGGGATCAAATAACAAAATCAGCGTTACGCAAAAATTTAAAACATGTATCTACACTCATCATATAACGTTTTTGGCACTGTGATGATGGAACAAATAGCCAAAACAAATAAAAAGTAATTTCAATGAAACATTAAGAAAGGCCGACTGGAAATAAACCATAGCTGACTGTAGAGTCCAGGATAAGCAGACAGAAGATCAAGTGACAATCCCAAAAAATTATAAAGAAAAAAGAAAAAAGAAACATGTGTACAGGGCTCAGGAGATACAGGAGGGGAAGACAT
>NW_005187432.1:7106-8155 GCF_000239375.1 Pundamilia nyererei | reverse complement strand
GACAGAAGATCAAGTGACAATCCCAAAAAATTATAAAGAAAAAAGAAAAAAGAAACATGTGTACAGGGCTCAGGAGATACAGGAGGGGAAGACATGTGCGAATCATAATTTCACCTAAAATTTCAAACTGTCATATCAACAACTATTATATTAATTATAAAATGTGATTTTCATACAGTCAATTTGCTGTCATGATTTATGTTTCTGTAACTTAAGCTTTCTAATCATCCTGTTTGAATCTATAACTTGGCTTTAGTCTGTGCTGCATCACAACTCAGGTGAGTTTTGAAGAAATCCTGGATCTTCTTCCAAAGGTGGATCTCAGCTGCTATGTGGGCCTTGGGCTCACCTCCCCACAGCACTCGCTTGCCTACACCTGCATTGAAGCTGGAGGGGCAGTGGGGCGCATAAGGTGGCTCCAACATGTGTCCAGCTCCAGGGTAAAAAACAGTCTCAAAGTTCTCCTTCCCATGATGCTTAAGTCTCACCACCATTTCATCCATGTAGGCTTCGCTGTCCCAGTTGAGGTCGTCTCCTACAACCGCAAAAAGAAAATGGCTCTTGGCTCGTTCAATGGGGATCAAGCTGCCCTTATTCTTTTCTGCCAGGGGATCTTCAAGAGCATCCTTTATGATGATTGCACCTGACTCGGTGGGAATAAACTTGCTTTCGTCAAACAGTATTGATGACAGGATCTGCCGTTTCTTGTAGTAGAGAGGCGTGACCACATTGGCGTTACAGGCATTCATGCACACTATGGCCTCGACACCTGGCACAAAAGCAGCGAGTGCCAGTCCGATATTTGATCCCTTGCATCTTGACATTATGCCAACTCCTTTACTGCCCACCTGTGAAATAACACAGAAATTAAAAGGCGATGCAAATCTATAAAACATTTGGAGCGCAGGGCTGACTCTACCTGTCATTATTTTCATTTTTGTGGACTACATATGTATATTACCATTACTAAATAAATAAACACATTCATATATGCACAGTGAAGCTATCATGATCCGGGTGAGTGGCTGGAAACTTCTACCAGGGTCTTG
>NW_005187432.1:3058-7086 GCF_000239375.1 Pundamilia nyererei | reverse complement strand
TATTACCATTACTAAATAAATAAACACATTCATATATGCACAGTGAAGCTATCATGATCCGGGTGAGTGGCTGGAAACTTCTACCAGGGTCTTGAGTCTCCTTGGTATCTGGCCCTGGGCAGGGCCGTCATATCTCCAACAGCTTCACTCACCTGGAGCTGAGTTGAGGCAATCAGGCTAAAGAGATTTAAGCCTTACACTGATATTCCCTCTCCAACAGTTTGTCAACTACTCCATGTTGGTAGCCGGCTCTAATGCTCCATGTTATTTGCCAAGTGCTTTTCTTACCTTGTTCTCTTGTGCCCTAGCTTTTCCTGGAACCTCCAAAACCCTTACCCCCAAATTAAGCTAATCTCTTGAACCTCGGATAACCCAGCTCTTCTCTGGAAATCTCTCCTTGCCTCACCTGCCTGCCCTCCTGCCATCACACTCCTTCGGAACCTACGGAACTCAGGTCAGCCATCTCACACCGTCTAACTCACGCCCCCTCTCCCTCCAAGCATCTTTCACTCCAACTGCAAGTAAGCAAGAAATATAGCCATGCTCACCTTTTCTAGTACTCCCCTTTTACCACAGTTCTAACTCCACTCTCCTCGCTCCTCAGTGTGATCACTCTATGTACCAAGCCATGCTACAGTTACCCCTTCAAGCCCAATTTCCCCCACTTGGCCCCATGACCACGTTATCACGCTACGCAGAGCCGCTGTTACATTCTACAGTCTATTCCTCTTTTGGCAAATCTCTCAAGCTCCTCCAGATTTTATTGGCTTCTAGCATGGACCTTGGTTCACTTCACACTGCAAATTTTTGTTTGTTCTCGTGATTGTCCTTTTTGAGACTACAATTCTAGATTCTAGTGTCTTGGCAGTAGTACTGGGGTCTTTAGACACATCTATCACTAGTTTTCTTTCTAGAGTGTTTGAAATCTTTTGCTTCCTACCCTGCCAAGCTTGTTCTGTACTGTGTGACTGTCTTGGCTGAATTTCTTAACATTGCATATTGAAACTTGGAAATGCTGTGATAACTTTGTATATCTATTTCTTGCTTAGAGATCTTCAACATTTCTTATTCTATAAAATTATAAAAGGATTTCTTCTGTTTTTGGGGTGATGCGTTCTCAAGTGACAGCTCAAACATTGCACAGCAGTGGCTTCTACTATCAATAAAAAGGTCAATTTTTCAGGGGGCTGATAATGTTGATCTTGAAAATTATTATTTATTATAAATTATTATGTTAGTGTGTGATAATAGAAACAATTCATGTTTTCTCAAGAAGATTTGTGCGATTACAAAAAAATATGTCGTAAAGCTGAGGCTTTATGCTCTCTGAAATGTATTCAATTATCTGAATGAATGTAAATGAGAGTATTTCTGAAACTCCACTTAAGCTAATTAAGATCCCCATTAGCTACAGGAATACAGCAGATATTCCACCTGTGATCTACAAATTTACTCTCCTCTCTGAGAATACACAGCTTATAGAGACATAAACTTTCCTTCAGTATGAAACATCTTTCTGCTGTCTGTGCGCACTAGAGCAACTCACCTTTGGTTGCTGTTTTAAGAAATTCATTGCTTCTTCAAAGTGGTCCAGATGTGTCTCTGTGATATTGTCACCCTTCTTATTGTACACCGCCACTGAGAGAACCACAAAGCCTTTGTTAGCCAGTAGACTGGGTCTTGCCTCAGATACTGAGGTGGGCAAATCCAACACAGCAGGAAAAGGACCTTTTCCTGGAAGAAAGAAAAAAGATTCTAATCAGCAGCAAGTCATATTTTAAATTTTATTCTTAATTTCTCTGGAAGCCAGTGAAGGGACGCAAGAATAGGTGTAATATGTGACAGTCAGCTATTTTTTGTTAGCAGTCTTTCAAACAAAGGTCTTGCTGCATTCTGTACTAACTGGACATGAGTTGTGGAGGACTGAGAAACGCACCTGAAATGTGAACTACAGTAAGCAAGGTGGGAGAAAATTACAATTTGAACTAGAAGTTTCAGATGACTGAATGACAGTTAAAGTTTAATTTCAACAATGTTGATTTAAAAGCTGGTTAATGTTAAATGAACTAAAATGAACATAGAAACCTAGGAACCACCTCCAGTACCTGGAGGAGTGAAAAGGACTCCACGGATGTTCCCTTCATTGACGGGGACCCTGGTGACCCCATCTCTCATCAGAAGCCTCTCATTCATCATCTCTGCCAGTAATCTGCCCTCCTCCTCATGCACAGAAAACTTCACCACCTGGGGGTTTATGGCATTTGTCTTTAGATATATTTTGTGCATGGTATGTGGCCTCATGGAACACAGCAGACCCATGGGTTCTACTCCAACGTTGCTCCCACCTAGCGAGGGGTCTCTCTTCAGGTCGACCTCCCCACTGCCGTCAGCCCTGTAGGTGGCTGAGGAGTTGAACACCACTCCCTTGTCATCAGTTAATTTGGCTCTCATGTTGACAACCTGCCTTGGCCTCAGCCCGGCCACCTTCACCTGAATGGGCTCATCAAACATACATTTGATGCTTGGCAGCAGCTTCAGTCTCACTTGAGAGGACATCTTTTCTGAAAAAGAGAAAAAGATTGGACTTTATGAATGTAAGATAAAAAGTCCCCTTACACAATACTTTTTGTAAGAAATTTCAGAGACAGATCGATCCATATTACATTACATTATGTTTATTAATTACACCAACAACCCACTGTCCCAGTTTGGTCTCTGAGTGCAGGAAACCCAAATCCAAACTCCACTCAAGAAATGTGCCAGTTTAAATATGTATCATTAGCAAGCAACCACATTACAAGTGCCCACTGTACTCTCTGTCAATAATGTTAATACTAGATCCATTTCAGACAGTGGCAGTAATATTTTACACTGGGCAGCAAATCAGCACAGCATGATCTTCCAGAGCGAGACAGAAACTCTGACTATTTTTTGTTAATATTTAACAGCTCTTGCACAGCCACTGTTAGTGTGATACCTTTGCACCAGATACCCTCCCATGCACCCATCAGTAATGACTTCTTTCTAGTTAAGTAAATGGTTTGCATGGATTTCCATTAAAGGTTTTTTTTATGTTCAGTACAATTATTCAGTCACTCGTTGAACTTCAGGCAGTTTTGATTCCCGTTTTCATGATCACACAGCCACTTCAAAAGGTAAACACCAACTTCAAAGTGATATTTCTCTTCCATTGTTTACAATTAAACTTTTAAAAACAAAAAATTTGAATAGATGTTGATTAGGACAAAAGGTCCCAAATCCATGCCATCAATGCATAGTCACAATTAATTAAAAGTTAATAAGACTTGCAAGGTGGTAACACAAGCTGACTGGAAATAACAGAGGCACAAAGAGTCCAGGATAATCAGGAAAAAGTGATCCAGTCATACAGTCCTGCCTGTCAGGATGATGTGTTCACAGAATTTGATATATCGTTAGCTTCATAGCATAAGTGCCTAAGTCATTTTTTTGTGATGACATAGGCAGACGGACAGGATGATGCAGCAGTGGTAGGGGAGTAAAGTTAGGCAAAAATCTCAATTTGACCAAAAAATGACTTAGGCACTTATGCTATGAAGCTAACGATATATTCTGTCATGCAATCAGTTAAACCAGGGATAGGCAACTCCAGGCCTCGAGTGCCAGTGTCCTGCAGGGTTTAGATCTCACCCTGGGTCTTGCACCTGAATCAAATGATTAGTTCATTACCAGTCTTCTGGAGAATGTCAAGACACGTTTAGGAGATAATTTAGCAATTTGAATGAGCTAAAACCTGCAGGACACCGGCACTTGAGGCCTGTAGTTGCCTACCCCTGGGTTAAACTGTTATTGATTTCTCAATGTTGTTCACAAATTACATTCTCTATACCCTCAAAGCAGTCCTGCAGCTTTGAGGGTATTCACAAGACTGCCTTGTGAATATGGGTCTTTTAACAAGAGGAATATATCTCCATGTTGGGTGAGTGTTGAGTAATTACATATGAGAGCATGAGGGTGGGAATGGATGTTTGTATCTGGTCGGGTATCAG
>NW_005187432.1:0-1055 GCF_000239375.1 Pundamilia nyererei | reverse complement strand
AGTCCGCACATTTGTATATCGTAGATCATTTTCAACCTTTCGAGACAAATGTATCTCCATATATGTGCAACAGCCGAGAGTTTTACAAGGATGTTTTTTTTTTCTTAAAACCAAAACTCACCGAAGCGAATGAGTCTGGTGGTTGGTTTTGTTTCTCGAAGTACCCGTGATCACGCGGACTTAAGACAGACTTGAGTCGCAGCCCAAATATGTTTTAAATTCAAAATACGCTCAAAGTACGCTTCTGGTGACGACTTGTTTGGACTTCGCCTTAGCCAAGTATCCCAGAATGCATTTCAAACGAAATTCAGAACTGGAAGTAAAGTTCTGAAAAAGCACTGTTTCTAGTGCATAAAATAGTGCGACGATTTCGGCGAGAATGTAGCAACATTAAATATCCGGCCAAATTATCAAAATATTACCTATTTGCAAAAGTTAAGCACAAGATATATAATTTTTTAGGATATATTATATATATATAATGGGTGACGTTTGCTTTTCTGCAGTGGTTTATTCTTGAGAAAATCGGTTTTGCAGAGTTTAAAGTCAGCCTGCAAAAAGTGTCTGATTTTATTTCACTTTAATGTGTTGACATCGGTGTTTTTACCCACCACAGTCAAGCCAGCCGCCGCTTGTTAACCGCTTAAACGTTCGTGCGCTTCTACACTGAGTTTTAGGGTAGTATGTAACATGTCGATCTGTTCCTGGATATCCTGAAAGCCGATGTCAAATCAGCTCCAGAAATGATCATATTATATTTCAGCTGTTTTCAAAACAAACGGTCTGTAGGTAAGTTTGTCAGAAAACAGGTCATTTTAACATCTGACCTGATTGTTTTTGTTGAGTTAGCAGCATGATCCTTGAATACATGTACAAGGGTAACATAATATTTTTTAATATTATAGTTCATACAGCACACACATGTTACTGAAAGGTTACAAGTCTGTTGATTGTTCAGTCATTGACTAATCATTCACCACACTGAAGTTCTTAACAACTGATTTGTTAAGAAGTCAGTCCACCGTTTGCTCCAGTCTTTCCAGAGTGCTTCACAC
>NW_005187431.1:4814161-4815188 GCF_000239375.1 Pundamilia nyererei | reverse complement strand
CATGAGCTTTGAAGTTTAAACTTTTTTTTATCATCAACAATTTTTATTTATTTCATTTTAAACTTCAATAACAGAGCTTAAGGATAACTACATAAATAAATAGTTTAAAAAACAAACAAACAAAAACAAAACAACAACAAAACACAACACAAAGGGAAGTTATCCTATTCTTTCTTCGCACACAAATTCCCACACCACCACTCTGTCATTACTCCTCTGTTCTTCAAGTTACAGAAAGCCAGCTTGTAAATGGGGACCAAATACAATCATATTGATGCAATTTGTCTAAAAGGTTATTAAGAATGCAAAGCTGCAATTTGTGCCGTCAAACCCCAATGTTAAGACGTCGTCGCATGCTAAAGTCAGTGACCATGGCTATGCTAGCACTGAAGCTGCCAACGTGGGCTTAACCCTTGTGCTCCCCTTCGGGGCAGCTCCGGACCCCGGGGGTCCCAGAGTACCCCTGGGTCGCATTTCACAGGCTGCGCATCAGGGTTGGCTCCCGCGCCCCGTACACCCACGTTTCCCTCCCTGGATGCCACTCCCGTTTCAATTTTTCTCCTAGTTTCAGGCAGGCTCTATCATGTTCGTCCATGGGAGGCCGCTGTTAATTGGGACACGGCCTACGTCAGCTGCTGTTGAAATCAGGTGATAGACTATAAGCACGTTAAAAAAAAAACCAAAAAAAAAACTATGTGCACGTTAGCATGTGCTACTTCCGGTGCGGAAACTCCTGTGGGGAGATTTGTTTCCGGTGTCGTATTCGCGCTTTGTTTACGGTCCAAAACAAGTTAAGAAAATGAATGAATCAAGCGGCGATTTACATTTCTATAGATGTCTTGGGCATTTACCCAATATATCTGTAAATTATCTTCATCGACTTGTTGATTTTTTCCCCCGCGCCTCAGAGCAAAAGAGAAAAGGGATTCAAATGTTATATTTCTCAGTATCTGTAAACAGCTGTCCCTCGTTTATCGCGGGTGTTATGTTCTAAAAATAACCAGCGATAGGTGAAATCAAGTAGCCA
>NW_005187431.1:4808816-4813426 GCF_000239375.1 Pundamilia nyererei | reverse complement strand
TCAAACCAGTAATCCTGCTCCTTTACTGATTACTTATTTTCAAAAGTAATTAGTTACTAAGTTACATTTTAAAAACATGATTTACAACCTGAATAGGTAATAAAGCGATAGATCTTTCAGCCCAATTCTACTTTTTCTGCATAATCCATCATATAAAATGTAATCAAATGAAAAAGTCTCTTTTTAAAACTAGTTTATAATGCCAGAGATGTGGTCAAGGTGTCACTTCGTTGCCGCCCTGAGTTGAATGGGAATGATCTTATCACTCCTGTGTTTGACATACTGAGATCTAACTTCAGCGACTTGACATATTCCAGCCTGCCCATGAAAGATTTCTACAGTACTGTGCCACGACCAGGTGAGAATGCCATGGATTACTGGATCCAGGTGAACAAGTCCATTGACGCTGCTGATGAGTGTCTCCGCAGGCGTGGCAAACTGGTAGAGGACCCCAGTAGTGAGGTTGTTTCGATGTTCATTAATCACTGTCCTGATCACAGTCTTGCCTTGTCTTTTCAACTGAAGGCTCCTGAGGAATGGACTGCGGCTGAGGTTCAGAACCGTCTGGACAACTATGTGAGGAAAGTAAGACAGTCTAGTGTTTTGTCTCATAATACAGCATGTCTGTCCATCCCACATCTGAGCCCTGTTACTGTTAACAGCCAGCCCCACTCCAGTAGTGCTCAAGCAGTCCCAGTAACACATGAGCCAGCCTCGTACCCTATGCCCTCTGTTCCCTCTGCAGACACATGTCAGCCTCTCTCTTCTGGTGACATGGTAAGTGTGCAGCAGCCCTCGGCTTGTCCTCCCTCGACTCCTCATGTCATGCTCCAATCTTTGCCAGTTTCCGGCCCTCCTCCAGCTGAGCCAGATGTTCAACAGATGGTAGCACTGTTTGACAAGGTTCTGTCCATGTGCACTGCATCACTAGCCACTGGTCCTAGGTGCCCACAACCCACGGGTCATTCCCATGGGCACCGCAGTGCTTATCGTGCTTCTTGCAGAGTGTGTGGCTCACATGAACACACAACCCATGTGCATTGTAGGCTGTACAAGCTATGCCACAGCCGCTTTGACCCTGGACACATGAGGCGTGAATGCCCACAGTTGCGCCAGAAACAAAGCATTTCAGTCCCTCCTCCCACCAATGCTGCTTTAAACTAGCCAGCCCATGTAACGAGAGGGGTAGCATGGGCAGTGTTAATGAAACTCTCACAAATGCAACAGATCCAGAAACCATATATGTTAACTGCTGTAGTGGCCTCTCTGATGAGAAGACTGTTATTATGGGTTCACAAAGAGTTGGCAGGGCTAGTGAGTTGTTTTACACCCCAGTGTCCATCAGTGGCCGGTGGTCCTTAACAGGCATGCTTGATTCAGGAATTATGTCATGCACACTAAGTGAAGAGGCTGATTACAAGCTAAGAGCTGCTGGTGTTGCTCTGATTCCGCAGCAGGTCTCTGAAAATGTGGTGCTGGTTGGTTGCGGTGGCCTTCTCACACAACCCAAATGCATCTGTGATTTGGAAATATATGGGTCTAGGTTGCTTGTGCCAACGTTTGTGGTTCCTGGGCAAAAAGATGAACTCATTGTGGGGAGCAATGTGATCCGGCCCATCATTCAGAAGATGAAGGCTGATACAAATTACTGGGAGCTTATTAACTCCAATTACACTGGCACTGATTGTGAAGACTTCCTGCAGTTGCTGAGTTGTATCTCACAGTGGTCTGCTCCTGTGATGCCAGATAAAGTAGGTACAGTCAGGTTGCGGAAGAGTGTCACTCTCCTGCCACAAAAAGAATATGTAGTTTGGGGAAAGCTGCCAGCTTCTGCCCTTGTGTCTCCAGAAAGTACTGCCGTTGTGGAACCCACGTCAACCCGTTCCACTCCAAAGAATATAATGGTGGGGAACATTATAACACCCATGTGGGGAGATCGTTGGGTCCCTATGAAAGTCCTTAACCCAACAGAGAGCCCTGTGACACTTCGTCGCAATGCTAAGACTGCGGGTGTCTTTCCTTGTATTGCTGTAGAGGACCTGCCCATCACTCAAGGTCTCTGCGAGACTCTGACTGACCAGCATACCAGTTTTCCTCCCTCATCAGACTCTGTGCCTGACTCTGCACAGCTACTCAAAGACGCTGGGTTGGCTGATATTGACATTGAGGGCTGTGAAGTGTCAGATGGGTGGAAGAGGAAATTGGTGGGGCTTGTGTTGACTTACCAAGATGTGTTCTCTAGAGACAAACTGGACTGTGGTGAGGTGAAAGACTTTGTCCATCATATCCACCTCACTGACGACCACCCTTTCAGGCTTCCCTATCACAGAGTACCCCCGGCTCACTATCATAAGTTGCGAGAGGTGCTGTCAGACATGGAGATGAAAGGCATCATCAGTAAGTCCACCAGCGAATACGCCGCACCACTGGTAATGGTTTGGAAGAAGTCAGGTGACTTGAGGATATGCACTGACTTCTGCTGGCTCAATGCCAAAACCGTTAAGGATGCTCACCCACTGCCCCATCAGGCTGACTGCCTTGCTGCCCTTGGTGGGAATGCTTTCTTCAGCACCATGGACCTCACATCCAGGTTCTACAACATTCCCCTCCATGAGTCTGACAGACGGTACATGGCTTTCACTGCACCTCTTGGCCTGTATGAGTACAACAGACTTCCCCAGGGTCTATGCAACAGCCCAGCATCTTTTATGCGGATGATGCTCAGCATCTTTGGTGACTTGAACTTTTCCAGCCTCCTGTGTTATCTTGATGACCTGCTGGTGTTTGCACCTTCAGAAGAGGAGGCCCTAAAATGTCTCGAGATAGTTTTCTCTCGCCTGAGGACTAGCAATCTGAAGCTGACGCAGAAAAAATGTCACTTTCTCAGACGCTCTGTGAGGTTTTTGGGTCATGTCGTGGATGCTGGTGGTGTCTCGGTTGATTGGGATAAAGTGAGGGTTATCGCCAGTTTTCAGAAGACTGACCTTATGGATGGTGACGGTCGCACCCCTTTTCAGAGGAAAGTGAGATCCTTCCTTGGCATGGTGATGTTTTACCAGCATTTCATTCCAGGGTGCTCTCATATTGCAAAGCCACTCTTTGCTCTAACTGCCGGTCAGAAGAGGACTAAAGGCTGCCATGGGAGTCGGGAACCTTTCGTAAGCTCACCCCTCAAGACTGGACTCCTGCTTGCGAGAAGGCATTTGAGGGACTCAAAGGTGCACTCCTCAGCTGTACGGTGCTGGCACATCCTGATTTTGAGAGGCCATTCATCCTTTCAACTGATGCTTCCATGGATGGGCTAGGTGCTGTATTATCCTAGGTGCCAACTGGTGAGGAGAGAGCAAGACCTATAGCCTTTGCTAGTAAGTCTCTCAGCCGCAGTCAGGCCAAATACCCAGCACACCGGCTTGAATTTTTGGCTCTGAAATGGGCTGTGTGCGATAAATTCAGCCACTGGCTCAAGGGTCACCGGTTCACTGTCTGGACTGATAACAATCCTCTCACATACATTCTGACTAAGCCAAAGCTGGATGCCTGTGAACAGCGTTGGGTCTCTAAGCTTGCACCATACTGCTTTGAGATCAAATATGCTCCTGGAAAGCTGAACATCGTGGCAGACACCCTGAGCAGGGAACCATTTGTGAGACCTTTGGCCCAGCGCTTCCTGTCGGAGCCTTACTTTGAGCTGCTAGAGCAAATCAGTGATGTGAAAGATGCCAGTGTCCAAGATGCCTTCCGTTTGACCTGTCAACCTCAATCGATACGCAGTGCTCCACCCTCTGCTGTCCTTGATGTGTCTCTGTCAACTGATGACATGCCTTCCCTCTGTGAGTGGGAGTCTGCTTCTCGCCAGCGTGCAACATCCCTCGCTGGTCACCTGACCTCCATTAGTCCACCTGACTGTGATGTCTCTCATGCGCTGTCCCATGCTGATCTCCTGTCTCATCAAACAGGGGATCTCCAGAGTAGCCCGCTATGTTGAGCGTAAGCGCAGACCCAACAGGTCCCCATTTGTCAGAGCACCAACATACGTTGCTGCTCCTGAAACAATGGGATTAGCTCACATTCCTCAATGGTGTCCTCTACAGAGTTGTGAGGGACCCACTGGCCAAATACAAGAGATTCCAGTTTGTGGTACCTGACTCCCTAAAACAAGTGGTGCTGTCTGGCATACACGACAATGCTGGTCATCAAGGTCAACCTCGCACACTCTCCTTGGCTTGTCAGCGTTTCTTCTGGTATGATATGGAGAAGGATGTGCGCGATCATGTGAGAAATTGCCGCAGGTGTGTTCTCAGCAAGACCCCAGAGCCAGCAGCTAGGGCCCCGTTAGAAAGCATTAAGACCTGTGCTCCACTGGAACCTGTGTGCATTGACTTCTGGTCAGCTGAGGACAGCAACAACAAGTCTGTGGATGTCCTTGTGATTACTGACCACTTCACAAAATTAGCACATGCATTCCAATGCCCGGATCAGACAGCTAAGAGAGTTGCTAAAAAGCTCTGGGATGGATTTTTCTGTGTGTATGGCTTCCCTCAGCGCATTCACTCTGACCAGGGAGCTAGTTTTGAGAGTGAGCTGCTTGCAGAGCTTCTGGTTTTGGGTGG
>NW_005187431.1:4804911-4808506 GCF_000239375.1 Pundamilia nyererei | reverse complement strand
CACGATGGAGCAGAGACACCAGTCTGACCAGTACAACAGAAAGGTGAAGGGTCTGCCTCTTTCACTAGGGGACCAGGTGTTGTTGGCAAACAAGGGAGTCAGAGGAAAAAGGAAGCTCTCTGACAAATGGGGACCTGTTGTGTACACGGTAGTCGACTTGGATCCTGCTCTTCACATCTGCCGTATCAGAGACAAAGAAGGTCATGAGCGTGTGGTGCATCGCAACCTGCTCCTTCAAGTTAACCTTTTGCCCTTGGATACAACATTGAACGACGATGCTGCACATCCTGCTGTGAGCGTTGTCAGTGGCCCCCCTGAGTCTGACCTGGATGGGTCTGTGACATCTTTTGGGGACACAGGAGCGTACCTCCTGCCACCCGTACTGTGGATTCCGTCTCCAGCATTGGCGAGTGTGATGACCGCACACTATCATGGATCCATCAGCAATCCGCCGCTGACCCAGTCGAAGATGGCGTTCATGAGACCCCTCCTATGATAGGTGCTAATGTTATAAGTGTGTAGTATGTGTGTATCATAAATGTGTTTTAGGTGCCCTAAATGCTATGAATATATACTCCTTGCTAGCTTGGAAGTTGTGGTGGGTTGAGCTAACCCTCTTCCCCACTGTTTGTATTTGGTCGTAGAAGCTGGAGTGGGCAAATTATTTACTTGGAGGCCTTTCTTTCTTTTACCTTTTTTATCAGGTATGTTGGATTTCATGTTGTTGTTGTTTTTTATCTTATGTCAAATATGTTAAGGACTAGAAAAGCGCTATACAAATGCAGGCCATTTACACTCACTCTTTCAAATAGATGCAAGTAAAACACAGCAGAAAATAAATAAAATCAAAGACTCAGCAATCCTGTTGCTCTATTTCTCTATTTGCTCTATTTCACCTGTATAGCAGGAGTGGGGCAGGCGGAGGTTTGCCCTGGTGCAGGTGTGTCGCAGCAGTCAGTGGAAGGATCTGGGAGTTTCTCTGTGAATTTCACATTACCGTGGCAGCGTACTCAGTGCTTGCTCGGAAGTTTAGGGGAGGGAGGGGGGGGGGAGTTTCGCTGTAAAAATAATGTTTTATTCTCATGCAGTGAACAGCTAATGTTTTTGTCACTTTTTACAGAATCAAACTCAAAGTAAGGTCAGTACTTCCACGCTTTAACCCTTTAAAACCGGTCAGAGCGGGCACTCTCCGTTTTGCGCAACTACTTTTAAATCCCGGTAGCACTGCAGCCATGTAAGCTAGCAATAATTTTTTTTGCATATGAAACCGGAGGAGTTGTACTTACATCTTATGCCATCAGCTTGTCCTAGGTCATAGTTTCCTTCCACATATAGCTTTGCAGAATCTGCATAAAAAGCACTTGCAGCAACAAAAACATAATATTCCAGAAACATGCTTTGCCGATCCGATCAGCTGTTCATACCACTTCCTAGTTACAATAGACGACAGCGTGAACTATCGCATTACCTGCCCCGAAACCGGAAGTGGCGTCATTTTCGCGGAAATGTAGTTTTTTACCATCAGGGCCTCATGAGCATATACTGGTGTTTTTAAAAGTTATGTTTGACTTTATGACTTTCTGTGTCGTGTCTGGGATGCTTAGAACTCAAATTGCACTGCTGGAAATAATTTATTTAGATGCATATGCTGCTTTTTTGCAAATTAGGACTATAATATTTGTTTTCATTTTTCCTGCAGTATATAAAAATTGGTGTATTTCAAAAATAAAACTATGAAGACACTCAAAATAAATTTCCTGTGGTGGGAAACTATTTTGTGCAACTTTTTTGTATTTACAGTTTTGAGGGATAAGCCTCTTAAATTTCTCTAACTAGAAATATATGTTAAAAAAACAAAAACGATTTTCAATTTTTTTGTAGTTTATTGCACTTTCTTGCATAACTAAAACCGATTTAGAGTGCTTTATTTAGCTGTGTAAGGTAATAACTGAAAATATGAAATAAACACACATGTAAGCTAAGACTCTCTAAAAAAAACAGCATTGTTGTTCGGCTTTTCATTTCGCCATTTGTTCATTCACTTGAAGAGCAAGTAACATAATATAGGTCAAGTGATCAGTTTGATATCAATCTTTTGTGATACACCGTCATATTTACATTATTTGTCCAGTATGAAAAATTTGCTTTGGTACCTGGTCAAACTCAAACTCTCTTCTCTCTGCCAGTGCACTTCTCCTACAGCAAACTCGCAGGCAGCAGCTTCTCTCCCCGCTTCTCGCTCACATGTGTAAGTGTTCAGAGTTCATCTTTCCCAGCCAAGAACAAGACACCGTCCTCCAAGAGAAGTGGACTCAATGGCTGAGCAGTTGTCCAGCTTTGATCCAAGGTTGTCCCTGGTTACAATTCTGCACCTGGAATTCAAATCCCTGAGGGAATCGTGGAGTTGTGTCAGCAGCAGGTGGAAACTGAACAGGCCTGATCCGGCTGAACACTGAACCTGAAGTCTCTGTGGCCACAGTCAGAGCTAGTTAAGTTCTCTCAAAAGGAAATGTGCTTCAGTGCTACCTTTATTACCTCTTTTTGCAGAGGAGACACTAAAGCATCCTTTATGAGAGGAAGTAATTACATTCCATAATTCATAGCGATGCATTATCAAACCATTAATGAAAACCATCGACAAAAGTGATTCACATCATATCAATGTTGATTATCATTATTCCTGTTTTTCATTTCAGTGAAGTGCTGATATGCTTTAAATTTTGAACATCATGCTGATGGAATGAAATCAGATTTGTGTGTGACTTTGCATGAACAACAACATTTATAAACTCTCTGAATCCAAATTATAAGATCTATTACACGGATCAAAGTGTGTTTAGGGTCCGCTCCAGTTTACTTTGTATGATTAACATCTGCATTATCATATATTATTCACCACATTTCTTCTTTCTTCTTTATAAATTCTCATTCACATCAGAAAGTAGGCATTTTTTTTATTCAAACATTCCTTGATATTTAACTTTCACAATGTGTTAAAGCTTCAGTCTGTATCATACTGTGTGTGCTATGTGAAATATTTTAATCTAAACAAAAAAAAAACTCTTTACAAAAAGTTTTCTCATATTTATTAAAAAGCATTATCACTCAGAGGCTGTGGAGAAAGAAATGTGAACACCTGGAACCCCGCGGGCACTGACACAGCTGACCTGAATGACTTGTCTGACTCCGCCCCCAACAGAACTTCTCCAAGTTACACTGAAAATGAATCACAGTGGACACTCAGGTGGCATGCTTTATTTTGAAAGGACTTGAGTGGTTCTTCCCTGAGGTGTCAGTTTATTTTTACCAGGACAGTGACTCTGCGTCTCTTCAAACGCCGACAAAGTCCAGGAAGTCGTCTGAAGATGTTTTCCTTGACAGCTGAGGCGATGTTTGAAGCATTTACCTGAGAGATGACAGACATATTAAAGGTGTCTTATTCTGCTTCATATTCCATGTTTTTTAATCAGAGACTAGGGCTGAACGATATATCGCATTTGCGATAATATCGCGACATGATCAAGTGCAATTTTCTAACCGCAAAGGCTGCGATTATACTCTGGACATGTCCAAATTCATGGGCTGCATCCTCCTG
>NW_005187431.1:4800332-4803640 GCF_000239375.1 Pundamilia nyererei | reverse complement strand
TTAAAAAATAATCGCATATCGCATCGCAATCGCAATATTGGGGCAAAAAATCGCAATTAGATTATTTTCCATAATCGTTCAGCCCTATCAGAGACTCTGTTAGTGTATCTTGGCATGATTCACAGGACAAAGTAATGATTCTTTATCTTATTCTAGGACTTGGTGCAGCCCCTCAGTTCATACTCTGTCTAAATAACAAGTTTTAGCTCTGCCTCTTCAATCTAATCCAGTTATAAACCACATTTAAAAACTATAAAGTTCGCAAAAGTGCTGTACATAAATATAGGGAGGTCACACAATGAGAATATAATAAAAATACAAAATGTAAAAAAGTTGACACACCTACATAACAAACACCAACACATGACTGTAAATACAAGCAGAAACAATCAAATTAAGTATTCATCTTTCACACTGTGCTAAAAGAGTAAAGCTAGAGACAATTTTTTCCTGGTTGGTGAGCTTCAGATAGCCAGCAGAGGGGCAGCCAATTGGTGCTAAAACCAATTATGGAGATGACGTTGACCATAAAAGGAAATCTGTTACACATTGATGTCAGTGTGCAATTAAAGTAGAAAAATGTTTGGATCAAATCTACTACTTATTGATTTCTTTATCTTATTTGAAACTGTTAGGTTTTGTATTGTTGATTGTCATTTATGCTTAGAAATATTTAACCATATTTGCTTAGAGGTGTATAATCAATTGTGTAGTGATAGGCTGTGTGATCTTTAGCAGGCTACAAAGGCTTGGTGTGTATTCCACACTAGAATGCACACCTACATCCTGGGAGCATGGGAAGAGGTCGTACCTTGTCTTATTGTTTTATGGTAGGATAAACGTGGCTATATTTGTTTTAGGCTAAGTGCCTTTTGTTTAGATGAACTGGACTTCCAGACCAGCAGGTTTAGGGAAGTTATTTATGGGGTCACACTCTGACCCCACACACACACACGCGGTACTCTTTGTGTGTATGTAGACGTCATATGTTAATGAACCTATGCATATTCATGTAACCTCAATAAAAGAGCAGTGTTACGGGAGAACGGACGAGAGCAACTGGGGTCAAGCGAAGGAACGGCGTTTGTCCGGTTCTCTCCCGTGCACGAGAAACATGAAGAACTTTGCCTACTTCGTGTCTTGCTTGCTGTGTAATTATATTGCCTTCAACGTTCCAGCGAATAGGTTCAAGCTACAAACCTATCAGAAACTGTGCTTAATCAGTGGTGGAAAGTAACAAAGTACAAATAGTTTTCTTGCTGTACTTGACTAAAATTCTTTCAGGTGTCTGTAGTTTACTTGAGTATTATTTTTTCTGATAACTTTTTACCTTTTCTCCCTTCAGTTTAACACAAATATTTTAACTTTCTCCTTCTGACATTTTCTAAACAGGCTTTTATTTACTGTAAGTTTGAGTAATGAGTTTTGTTACATTTTACCATCAATTTTCCTTCCAGTAAACCAATTCGAGCCTAAATGGGGGAACAATAACACA
The DNA here is from genome assembly GCF_000239375.1 of Pundamilia nyererei. NCBI lineage: Eukaryota > Metazoa > Chordata > Actinopteri > Cichliformes > Cichlidae > Pundamilia > Pundamilia nyererei. The sequence goes on along the minus strand of NW_005187431.1, from coordinate 4,802,145 downwards.
ATCCTAGACAATCCTATTGGTGTATCCATCAATGGTGCTTGTCACTGAAGAAGAGATGCAAGAAGCAAATATTTTATGTATAATTTATTGTAATATACTGGTTAAAGTGGACTCTAACAGCATTCAAGGTTCAAAAGAGGATAAAAGGGAATAACACTGGCAAATAATTTTAAAGTTACTATGAGCTCAAGAAATCACAGGAAGCACACAAGCTGTTTTTTGTGAACTGTGTCTGTGAAGTTAGGATTTTTTTAATATTGTGAAACATCATCATAATAATGGATTGCATTTATATAGTGCTTTTCGAGACCCTCAAAGCGCTTTACAGTTCCACTGTTCATTCACTCTCACATTCACACACTGGTGGAGGTAAGCTACAGTTGTAGCAGCTTTCAAACTTTTTGATTAAACTGTATTCTGCACACCTGGAAGCCACCTAAAGCTTGATTGCTAGACCATGTGGCACTAACAAGAATAAAGGACAGAGCCATGAAAGAGGCAGAAATGTTGTTACTGCACGGCGTCAACGCGTTAGCGCCGTCCAGTCCCGAGCCTTATCTCCTACAGTCTTAGAAACACAAAACTCAGCTTGTTATTTGGTGGTTTTGAAACTAAACTTAAACAGTCCTTTTTAGCTGGTACTGAAACTCGGCTCTCACAAAAATAAATGGCAGTATGGTGTACATTTTAGGACATCCGTCAGGTCTCAGACAAAAAGCTGTCAAGTGTCAGGTCTCAGACAAAAACTCGTCAGGTGTCAGGTCTGAGGTGTCAGGTCCCAGCCAATGACTGTAGCAAACATGGACGACGTGACAGCGTCAGTAGTTCATACGATGCTGTTTTATGTTCAAGGGGTCTCCTTTCTCATACGTTTGATTCTAATTACTACCATAATGCTGTGAAATTGGGGTGTGATGTAATTGTAACAGCTTTGACTGGAAGCTGCAGTCACGCACAAACTTGCGTATCTCTGTTCAGGAATGGTAGATAGAGCGGGGTGCAGACAGGAGCTCCAGCATTTACGTTACAAAACCATGACCGTCTGTTTCAACCTGACAGCCTGAGGTGTTCTTCAGTATACTGGACTACCCGACAGAAGGACCCGGCACCCCGCCGCACTTTTTCGGTAAGTTAAACGTGTTTGTAAGCTTATCCGTAACCACCGTCCTTAGCTAGGTCCTGAGACCTAGCTATAGTGATGTTCGATTCGTGAACGAATCATTCAATACTCAATAATTACTTTACTGACTCGTGAATCATGATTCACAAGCGCAACTGACTTAATGACTCATCTCTGTTGCTGTTAGAAAACTAATTCTATTAGTAGAAATATATCAAGCTTATAATTAAAATTGTGGGGAGAAAAAACAACAGCCAATTTCTTAACAAAAACATTTCTGCTCTGAACTGGAAGAAAAAACCCTGAGTAGAAGCTCACATCAAGACAATAGCTCCTCGGTTCACAGTAGCATCTCTCAGCTAACATGCTAACAGCACATTTGAGTTACTCACCCCCTCCCTTGCTGTGCTGAATCATAGCTTACCGGTAAGTGAATCACTCAGGGCTCACTCACCTACGGTGGCCCCTAGAGACAAAGCACGTACAAACTCCAAAACACTTGCAAACTCCAAAACACTTGCAAAATCCAAAACACATGCAAACCCCAAAACACATGCAAATTCCAAAACACAACGGAAGTGCTCCAGGACGCTAGGGGCGGTGTTGAGCTTTTGTTACCTAGTAACTACACAAGCCAGGAAGTACCAATGACCGGATTTGGGGTCTGCAGCCTTAAAGGCCGCATTTTAAGGC
>NW_005187431.1:4788414-4798604 GCF_000239375.1 Pundamilia nyererei | reverse complement strand
GTGTTTTGGAGTTTGTATGTGATTTGTCTCTAGGGGCCACCGTACTAACCCCCTCCCTTGCTGTGCTGAATCTTAGCGTAAGCGAATCACTCACTAACCCCCTCCCTCCTGGCTCACAGCTCAAACAAGTTGAACGAATCACTGACTCACTCACCCCCTCCCTTCCTGTGCTGAATTGTAGCATAGACGAATCACTCACTCACTCACCCCTCCCTTCTGGCTTACAGGTTCTTCTTCTTCTTGGTTGGCAACCAATGTTAAGGCGCATTACTGCCCCCTGGCTCACAGCTCAGTGCACATTTAGATGAGAAAATATATATTTGACACATTTAAGGAAAATATTAATAAAATAAAATAAAAATAAATAAATGTTCCCTTTAGAATTTTTTTTGCTCTATAAAATAGTTGTTTTCTTTTACAATCATTCAAGGGACAGCTCAGAGCCGACCCCTGTAAGCTTGAAACCATTGTGAGTTGGCCGACCCCTTCCACACACAAGCAATTCCAGAGGTTTCTGGGATTGGCTAATTTTTATCGGCGGTTCATTAAGAATTTCAGTCGAGTTGTGCTTCCGCTTACTAGTTTGACATCTCCTGCTTGTGTTTTTCAGTGGACGCCGGAAGCCGAACGGGCTTTTTCACGGCTTAAGGAGCCGTTTTGCTCTGCTCCCATCCTCGCCCACCCCGACGTGTCCAGACAGTTTGATGTTAAGGTTGTTAAGCTTCCGATACGGGCGCGGAAGCTGTGCTGTCTCAGATTTCACCCGACGATGGGCATCTCCACCCGTGCGCTTTTTTTTTTTTTGCCTGTTCCGTTTGGATCTTTAGCCATCAGAATTGTTGTCTGAATGCCATGAAAGATGCCAATCAGCTTTACTTTACCAATTGGATCATCATGGCCTTGCCATATTGGTCCATTTGATTGATCTTTATTATAATTATGTATGTCCGCCATGTGCGCGCGCATCCTGCATTGGCTGCACACTGCACGCTTTGCCTGTCATCCCGGCATTTATCGTATGGTGTCTTTGTTGAAACGGTCCTTTTCGTGGCCTTCATTGGAGAGGGCTTTTGCATCCCCTGCCCGTCCCCAGTCACCCGTGGTCGCACATCACTGTGGACTTCGTCACAGGACTGCCGCGTTCCTCTGGTCACTCGGTCGTCCTTACCATCGTGGATAGATTCTCCAAGGCTGCCCATTTTGTTCCCTTGCCTAAACTCCCTTCCGCCCTTGAGACTGCTCACTTACTCGTTGTTCATGTTTTTTGGCTGCATGGGATTCCCCAGGACATTGTGTCTGACAGGGGACCTCAGTTTGTGTCACGTGTGTGGAAGGGGTTTTGTGCTGCCTTGGGGTTGGGGGCAAGCCTCTCCTCGGGCTATCACCCACAGTCTAATTGACAAACTTAAAGGACGAACCAACAACTGGAATCCGCACACCGTTGTGTGGTTTTGGCTAATTCTGCTTCCTGGAGCTCTCATCTCTCCTGGATAGAATATGCGCATAACTCTCTCACCTGTTCTGTCCCCGGTTTCTCTCCGTTTGAGGTTTGTTTGGGTTATCAGCACCCACTGTTTCCTTCTAAGGAGGCGGAGGTTGCAGTCCCAGTGGTGCAGGACCACCTGCGCCGCAGCAGGAGGATTTGGCGTCAGACCAAGGCAGCGTTGCTTCGGACTGTGACACGAGCTCATTGTATGGTGGATCGGAGGAGATCTCCTGCTCTTCTATAATCCGTGGGACAGAAGGTGTGGCTGTCGTCTGCAACTGTTCCTTTGAAATGTATGTCTAGAAAGCTGGCACCCCGTCTTCTGGGTCCTTTCACTATTCAACGCATCATTAATCCTGTATGTGTCAGACTGCAACTGCCTGCTTCCATGAGGATTCATCCTACTTTCCATATTTCCCAGCTCAAACCTGTTTCTTGCAGCCCGTTGTGCCCCCCGTCCGATCCCCGTAGTGCACACCGATCTCCGCGGTGTGCACTACGGCCAACCCATGTTTGGATTTTGTCTGCTTACCTGTTGTCCTGTATCCTTAGCCGGATCCATCACCCGTTTGCCTGTCAGCTGCTGGTAAAGCCGTATTTCCGGGATCACTTCAAACATCAATCGCATCTTTACCTTCGCATCCTGGAGATTCTCGTCCAAACATGTACTGCCAGTGTGAGAAGTGAGCTCTCCAACTCTCCCCATGTTTATTGCCGCTTTTTATCAATTGTTTGGTATCTTCCCCTAAAATTTCGTTTTCCTTTTTCTCGTAGATCAACCCTGTGTGTGTCGATTATACCTTTCCCTCCAAGTGCGTGTCAGCCCCCTTTCCTGGTTTCCCTCCGTTTATTTATCACTGTACATAATCTCCCACCCTGTGTAAATAATCCAGACACTGTAAATAAAGAGCACTTTCTGCATTCCCTGCGTTTCTGTGTGTTCTGCCATAGAGTCCATTCGTTCAGCCTAACAGACAAGCCCTGGGAATCTTTAAGAGAGAATGTGCAACTAACTTTCTTATGTATGTCTAATTGTGTGAAGTTGACACATGGCAAGGACCATGTGGCAAACAAGGATTTTCTGGGGAGGCTTTATTGCTTAAATTACAGGTGGAAAATGCAGATGCAGACTGAGGCTATGAGAGAGGCGACAAGAGGATCAGTGAGGGGTGGAGACCACCTCCAGCTGACGACCCGCAGAGAGCTGTGCCACTGGGCTTCCTAGATACAACAGAATGGGTATCTGAAGGATAAGGGGAGCGTGCCAAGCTCCAACCGAAAGCACAGAGGAAGTTCAGGGATGGCATCATGATTCTGTAAACAACACAGAAAACAGATGCTATGGCGGTGACAGGAACTGACTGACGGCAATTTCTCAAGGATTATCGCCTAATGTTTTTTCGCTGTGCCATACAGAGGTTGACACTCTACAGAGGGTCTTCCTTTGTGTCATTGTTGTTGTCATTTGCATTATGAACACTTCTACAAGACTGCTGCTGAAATTTTGAGCCATGGACGTGGTCATGACTCAACAGGAGGGAGCAGCATAACAGCAGTAAAACAACTGGATCCAATTTCCTTTTAAAAATAACATTGCTGAAAGATCAACATGGATTCACCAGAGTCACTGCAAGAAGATCACGCACCTTGACGCTGAGCCTGAGTCCGACTACAAAGGGGGAGAAAGCCTCTAGGACCTTCCATCTCAAACCCGGTGAAGAAACCAATGACTCCCTTACCTTTAGTCAGCAACAAAGATGACAGCGTGGCTGAAAGTATTCCTGTTCGTGACGATAGCTGAAGCACTATGGGACCGAGAAAGCCACACTCAATAACCTCATGGCTATTCTACAAGCTTTTGGTGGCAGATGATGAACACCATGGCGCACCTTAACAACAAGATGGACTGCTACGTATGTGCCCACATGCCACTATCCACTCACAGCTCTGGATTATGGCCGTATAACATTCTTGCTAACCGCATCCCAAGGTGGGGTGTGTAAGCTAATTGGTGAGACATGTTGCACATTCATTCCAGACGAATACTCCACTGGCAGCGACATCTATGAGGACCTACAGAACTTAACCGTGCTGCAAAGGCATGTGGCAGACCACACACCATGAGCCTCAACACAGGATTGGCTCGTATGGCTGACTTCTGGACCTAGGTAGCACATGCTACTGTAGATTTTGACCCCAGTATTTGTTGTTTTAGTTCTTATGTTTATTACTGTGACCTGTATTCTCCCCTGCATAAAAAGCATGATACAAAGGATGGTGACTAATACCTTTATTTACTACACATTAGCCCAGGAGGACCCAAAGCAGGACATGGAAGATTGCATTTAAATGAAGTAAGCATTGAAAATGCACCTGAAAGTGATGCTGTACTGATAATTGAAAACACAAGCTTTTAAAATGTCAAACAGGAGGGAATAATGTTAGCAACCTACAACACATACATTAAACCTATTTAAAAAGCTACACATTGCCATTTAAAAAGCTAGAATGCTTTTGTTTGCTCCCGAACCCAACAACAAGATCATGTTGATCCAACACATCTCTTCCTTAGGCTGACTGAACTGTGGGAGCACACTGCCTCCGATCCAGAGCTACAGAAACTGAGCACTGTCACAATGAAGGCCTGGCCTTGCAGACAAACTCAGCTGCTCACAGAAATTCGTGAATACTACCCATATCAAATAAACTCCCCCTTGAAGATGGCATTGTCAAGAAAGGCCTGAAGACAGTGATCCCAAAGTCTTTACAAAAGGATTAAATCACTGTCCTCCACAGAGGGCACCCAGGCACAGAAGCTACTAAACGCAGGGCCCATGCTATCATGTTTTGGCCCACAATAACTGAAGATATAGGGCAAGAAACAATTGCGTGTCCGGTGTGCAACAGCACCAGGCCACATAAACAAAAAGAGCCACTCAAGCTCACACACTAGGTTCTCCAGCTGAAAGGCTCATGTCAAGGCAAACATGCACTATCATGCAACATCTGCTGGTTCCCAGGCCCAAAAGCAACACAGCTGTTAAGACAAGCCTAGTTCATAAGCGCCATGCACAAAAGAAATGCTATGACAACTCCAGCAGACCACTCCGTCCCCTTGTGCTAAGTGAGGTTGTGAGGATGCAAACGCATCATGGACATGACTCCTTAGGGACTAATAAGAAATCCAGATCATACATTGTCCAGTCAGGAGGCGGAGAGTATAGGCGGAACCGCAGGCATGTCCTCCCAGTCCCTGAAGCACCACCACAACACGGAGATTCCCACGATGACTCTACCGTGGTCCAACCATCAACCGCCTGTTCCCCAGAGCACAAAGAAAACGAAATCCATGGAAACTACATGTAACGTGATGTTGACAAGGTCAAATGTTAAATGTTTACTATATTCTTACCAATGACAGTTCCAGGGTTGAAGTGAAAGGTTAATGTCCAGGCTATAATGTTGTGGATTAGAATCTGTTGTTTATACAGTCTTAACCTAAAGAAAGGGGACGTAGAACATCTGACTGGTATTGTTTAATAATGGGGGTTGAATAGTGGTATTGTAAAGCGCTTTGAGGGGTCCCGAAAAGCGCTATATAAATGCAATCCATTATTATTATTATTATTACCTGTTCAGAATAGTGCACTGCGCATGCATGCAGTAAGAAAACGCTGCTTGCATGTAATGCCTGCTCAGTTACCCATTAAACAAAGCTTGCAAGGAATCACAAATCCAGCGTCTTTACTAAACATCAAACATTGTCCTTTGAGATTTTAACATAAGACTGAGGATGATATAAGGCTAAAGATTTAAACAGTTTTAGATCCATTACACTCACTGAGCACTCTACAGCCTGGTAACACATAAACTTTAAATAAAAACTAGTGTAATTTGTTCTTTTCATGTAATAACATCGTTCACATTATGATCAACAGCTAGATTCACAGTTAAGTAAACCTAATGAGGGAGACCATCAGGACCAAGCTGGGTTTCCTGGGTCCAGAGGTTTGGAGAAACTTCCTCCCTTTCTTTTATCACAGCTGTCCTGTGCCAGATGTTCTGTTGACCCACTGAGAGAGGCATAATTTCAGAAACATCAGAAAGATTGAAGCTCATTGCATAGATCAATGATCTTGACCATTGATCTCTACAGCTCCCTCAGAGGGAAATCTTCAGAGCTTCACTGTTGGCCCGCTCCAGAAAATGGATAAACCAAGTTTCATGAACAAGCGTGATGGACACCTTTGCTTTGTGTAATGTTAGAAGTACTCAGATAATCTTCAGAGGCTCTGGACTTTTACATAAAAATATTATATTCAGTCCTGTAGAAAGTTATATATTTAAATATACATTATCCTGTCTGGTTACTCTGGAGCTGTACTTTTTCAGTTTTATGTCCGTAAAGAAGTTCAATCCGTACTTCAACTTTTACTGAAGCTTTATTTTAACACAAGTATCTGTACTTCTACTGAAGTAAATATTGCCTGTAAATTTGCCACCTGTGGTATTAATCTGAATAATACACTTCTGATTTAAGTCAAAATCAGAGCTGACTTTGGTTGCAGCTGATTAGCTCAGTGTCAGGGTTACTGGTTTTCTTCCCAGCTTGCATTTGTCCTACCTGCAGAGGGTGAGTTCCAGGACTGAAGTTAGGTAAATGGCTGTCAGCTCTCTGCAGAGAGATGCAGACCAGCAGCAGAAACACAGAGAATTCACTAAGCTTCATCTACAATTTCATCAGGTGATTAATAAATCTTGACAACCCACAAATGCCTTGTCTTCTTCTGTGAAAACAAAAGACTGACGCAGACAATAACTGAAGAGAGATTCAGTAATCCTCTTAGCCTGCTTTAAGAGTCACATGACTAGAGGATGACATCACACTGACGCGCCAATCACTGATGGACATTTCACTGTTACTGCATCACAGTCACTGATGGACCTCTGACCCCCTTATTAATCAGTTGCCTACAGAACATCTGTTTAAATAAAGCTTTATTTTAGAAAGAGGCTTTATATGAGGCTCCTTTTTTCCAAGAAAGATGTACAGGTCTTTTTCTACACAGAACCATACACCTGTGTGTACCTAGGTGTATGTTTTCTTTCTTATTGGTGTTTATCTTTATTTGCTCTTTGCTTCACTGCATAATGAAAAGCAGTTTAATTAACTGCATTTTCATTACTTGCTGCAGCCCACTTCTGTGGCTGAAAAAAGTGTGTAAACTTATTTTAAACTAAAACATTTTTAGTCTTACTTAGACCTTTTCAAGAATCCAGGGTTGTAGTTTTTGTGTTGAGCAGGAGTTCCTATCGGCTGTAACAGTGAACTCGTTGTATCAGCCCCTGAAGGAGTTTCAAATTATCTGACATAATAGATTTGGCCCACTGCTGTCTCAGGGAGTGAATGGTGAATGGTCACTGAAGGCAGCAGTGACTCTGCACACTTAGATCTATTTTGGACTTGGACCACTCCTACAGTCTGCTATGAAATTTATCTCAATGACTGGACTTCACTTCACTTCTGCTCTTAAACCAAGAATGTTACAGGACTCAGAGCAGCTTTGAAGTTAATCTCCAAGAATGAAGGGACTAACTGTCCCACAAACTCAGAATACACCTAACATTTAGAAATTTCATGTACCATAATAATAATGTTGCAGTGTTCACACCTATTTACACACAAGGCAAAGTGTCATCAAGTATTTAAAACTATGATTTATTGGTGACACAGAGCAGACTGATCAGCTGAACACATACAGTCTTACAGATTTACACTGAATTATGTATTACATAGTATCAGTCAGAATGTTTTTATCATTGCACTCTGGCTTGTTCACTAATATATTTCTTATCAGGTTTATTGATTCCTCCTTAACTAAAACTTACTCTCTGCAGTAGGGGGTGGGGTCTTAAATAACTTTCAGCATTAGAGACAGGGGCGATTTTAGCCCATTTTTAGGGGTGCTTAAGCACCCCCAAAAGGAATCAAAGCACCCCCAAAGATTTCTTACTTTTTTTGACAATATTTGCTCTTTGTGTGACACATTACTAAAAATATAAAAAGCATACAGTACTGTACTTGTTTGAGACGTAACATTTTAACAACAAAAGTATAGATAACTCCCCCCCTCCCAAAATGGTTTGTTCCAGCTCTCCCCTACTCTGGCTCTAGCGCCATTGCTGCCAGAGATGGTGGCTTAGACGCAGCGGAGCGGAGGTGTAAGTGCCTGTCTTAAAACAGGACATATTAGCTGCATTTAACCTCCAGTTACTCTTTATATAGTTAGGTAGGAGTCACACCATGTTTCTTTTTAGCTGAAAAGCATTACACCAGGTAACCTGCAGTGTTGAAAACGTGTTTTCCGACAATGTTAGCTACCCTACAATCCGTCGTGCTCTGTAGTAAAATCAGCGACATTTGACCGTCCTGTCGCTCCCATTGAAATGTATACAGCCTATTTAAAATCTAAAACTTAAAATTGTCCGCAGCCTACTTTTGGTTACCACTGTCCTGTTTGAAATGGATACTAACTAGTTAACTGACTGAATGCCCATTAACCTTATAAACTCCTGGTGTGTGTGTGTGTGTGTGTGTGTGTGTGCAGAGAGACAGCCAGGTTCATAATGGATATAAGGAAGTTTTTCCAAAAAAAGGAGCCACATTCAGGTAAAAGTGTAAAATCAAATGATCCATCATTCAAGAATAATGTTGGATCAGTGTTTCAATGTTTATATCTTTTATTAGATGTTCATGTTGTTATTTGCCTTTTTGTTGAAAGTAGACTGAGAGAGGACTTTTTGTTAGTGATCTTATTAGAATTTTTTTCATATTAATGTAATTTTTCATCTAATTGAATACAATCTATTTGTGTATGATTGTCAGTCCAAAGAGGGAGAGAGGAAAGAGGGAACATGAGGAGAAAGTACAAGGTCAGGAAGAACCAGGTAAGAAAACAGACAGGGAACAGTGACAGGCACAACAGAAACTGTTAAACTGACAAAGAGAAAAAACCTGATTTTACTCACACAATCTGGAAGTTGTGTCCTCCCTATATTAAAGCTGCCATACAGAATCTGCTAAACAAACTGGGTTGAAACATTTTTGACCCTCTTTAACAACATTCCAACATAACATTATCATTGATTGAGCAGCCCTAGAGAGACTTGATGAATTTAAGAATCTTATGATTTAATAAAGAAATTTGCAGACTTGCACAGAGATGGTAAAATTATGATGATTGCTAACGGAGACGAAGATAACAGACGATGAGGACAGGGAGGAACAGGGGTTTAAGTGCACCAAGGAGACAGTCAGAGAGAACTCGGGACAATATTTAAGGATGCAGGGACTGACAGAGACAGGTTTATCTTGCCTGGCTGGGCAGCTGTCTGGGTGCTCAGCACCCCCAAAGCTCTGATCCTAGAATCGCCCCTGCTTAGAGATGAAAGAAAAAAAAACACGACAAGAAACCCATTAATTGATCCATTAATTACTTGCACATGGTGTTACTATTGTGCTCTGGATCTTCTGGCTTCACAGAGTAACATGAGAAGAAAAGCAGTTCTCACACTCTGAAGGCCAATTCCATCTTCTCCATCACTTTAAAGCTACTCTACCCAGCAAGCACCATCCACCATCAAATCAGGAGACTGGTGATTATTATATGAGGTAGTGAAAGTTTGTTTAATTAATGTTGAGGCTACAGATGAATCTTTTCTATTCTGTGTGGATTCGCATGTTAACCCTCAGGTCAGACTTAGACCTGAATGTTTTTCCACATTCTGAGCAGCCAAAGGATTTCTACCATGTGTGAATCCTCAGGAGTTGTTTCAAATTTCCAAAGAGGCCAAATGTCTTGCCACACAGGGCAACTGAGTGGTTTCTCTCCTGTGTAGCTTTTTTTGTAGTGATGGGTCGGTCGCAAACGAAATGGCTCTTAGAGCTGACTCTTTGAAGTGAACGATGCAAGCCGTGGGGTTTTTTTTTTCTTTCTCTTGCCCTCTCTCTCACTTTTTTTCGCTGCACGCTGCACGTCACTCTTGTGTTTCTGCTGAGCAGAGACGGGAGGGGCGCAAACATAGCTGGACTGGCCATCGGGCATACCGGGCATTTGCCCGGTGGGCCGATGGTAATTTTTCGTTTTAAATGGGCCGATGTTTTGTTGTTGTTGTCTTTTTTTCCGTAACCGTGTAAACAGTGAAAGGTGGCGGATTGGACAGATGCTGGCAAACGTGTAAAAAATAACTCAATTGTTTGGTAGTGGCTATGGTGGAGCTTTCACAGATTCAGTAAAATTAGCAAGTGGTGGAGGCCAGCAGGTGGATAGGGGAAAGGGGAGGCGGAGGAGGAGAGACCCGAGGCGGCCGCCGGTCCGACTGTCAGGTGAAATGAGCTTCAGGTAAGAAGTTATGACCTGCAGTCTATCTGGGTCAGATATAAACCAAGTTTAGGTGGAGTTTATTTTCAATGTGCTAACTTTTTACAGTCAGTTACAATAACTCGTACTGTGTACTAGCTAGCATGATGGAGTTTCGATACAGTTGGGCGGGTGCTATGATGTTACTGGTGAACTTTATTTTATTCATAAGGTTAGTTAGTCGAGTTGCCTATACCTCTGGTATTCAGAGTTAATATTACGTGTTTTGTATTGAGCTGAAAATAAACGCGATTTGTTCTGTACTTCAGCTACAATAAAAAAAA
>NW_005187431.1:4735411-4776396 GCF_000239375.1 Pundamilia nyererei | reverse complement strand
CTGTCATCAGAATAATGTTTGGAAACTTGTTGCCTCAAAAAACCAGTACTGAGTACTCACTCTACTGAGCCGGTGTCCTACACTGTCTCTCGAGGCCTGGAGTTCCCTGCCCCTGCTTTAAAGAGAAGAAGCAAGAAGCACAAACCTCCAAACAGGAAGTGGTGAACGTTCCACATGTCTTGCAGGGCTTCTGGGAATTTCCTCCTCACGCCCTCTTGAACATGTCCTCTCAGAGTCTGAGCAGACTCTCCACCAGTGTCACAAAGACCCCTTTGGATCGAGTCTTCAAAACTCTCACAGCAATGGAGAAAAGGCCGTCTTCTCCCGCTCCATCAGAAACGACACAGTCCAGACCATCCTGACAAAAATCTGAGAGAAATATCCACAAGAAACTCTCCTCAACAACATTGCAAACTTTGCACCAGTTCTGCTCACTACAATCAGACTATCAGACGGGCATCTGTGCCACCCTCCTGGGAAGAGCTGATGAGAGCCCCAGACAAGGGGTCACCCAGCAGCCACGGAGCAGAAGCCAGAGGGGGCTGCAGTGATGTGCCTGCGGGCTCTGCCGGAAGTCAGCTGTGCCAGAGTGGACCGATCCCCAGCCCCAGAGCCCACAGAAGGGGCCCGACCCACCCCGATAGCTAACTGAGAACAGGGGTGTGTGAAGACCCCATAACTCCCTCCGTCTAGCGCAGTGTTGCTGCACGCTGTTCTAAAGTGCATTTAAAACATGGTGTTGTTAACAGGACATATTGGCATTATTATTTTTAAGAGAATCTGAACTTGTTCTTACAGCTAACATATCAACAACAGTAATTGAAAAAGGTAAAGGAAATAAAAAAGTTTCCAATAACAATAACAATGCTCCACATCTTTGTTTTTAAGAGTCCACATATAAGTTTCCAGATAGCAGGATTTTAGTGTTTGAGTATTCTTCAGGACTTAAGAATATTAACAAAAGGAGCATCTTCACGCCACAAAGCTGATCGGAACCACACGTCTTCCAACATCCACAGATCTGTGTTTTACAATTAAGAGGAAGTTTGCATGATGTTATCCAAGTGCTCAAATCCTCAGAGGCCTATTTAGGAATAGAGTTGTACTGATCCAACATGGAAAAAATATCAGCATAAATGGCTGCATTACAAAAATAGTTATTTAGATAAAACATAACTTTAAATTTTCATTAATGGTTGCTCATGCGAAATAGAGTCGCAGATAATTTGGTTTATTTATTTCTAATTTATTACTTCAGCCAAAGTTAAAGCTTCGGTGGACAAAAGCAATTTAATCTTTCACAATCAAGCTCTTCAAGTGAGAAAAGGAAAACCCAGCTGGGTAACTGCAGATTACCCAGCTGGGTTTTCAGTACCTGACCAGAAAAATGTTGGATGTAAATTACATCATTTAAATAGCTGCATTACTGGATTGTGGCATTTCTTAGGCATATGTTAAAAGTGAGAGTAAAACAATTTCTTAATAATTTTTACATCACAAATACGTTAATGTAGTAGAGAGAAATTATGCAGGTCACGGCATAAAAAAGTAAAATCTAATTCCCTGAACTTAAAAAAAAAAAAAGGAAACTCATTGCCTCAAAAAGATTGTTTTCTCTACTCATGTCATTATGAGTAGGCCTCAGTTCCCTGCTTTTCAAGAATGGGGGTTTAATGAATTAAAAGAATTTGTGTGTCTTGTCAGTCACAAAGTAAACATGCTCTTCTTTTATTTTTAACTCTAAACATTTTATTAAATAGGACTTTATCCATCTACAGGCCGAGAATGCCACACAACATGAAGGGGATCAGTTACGTTTCACACTCCTTTTATTATAAATAATCAAATTGTTACATGTTTAAATTTACAAAAAAAATGTCAAAATCAGTGTGTTAATGCTAGCTTATTTTAATAAACACAACTGTCATATAACAAAGTAGAGTGGCACTAGGGGTGGCACATGCTAACACAGTAGAGCCGCCTCTGATATCTAGGACAGGTGTGTGTCATGGTGGTCCATAGGCAGATGTCAATAAACACTATTGTGTCCGCCCACTTCACTAATCTGAGCCATGGTCTTAGTAACCCCTATTACACAGGTCACTCACACACGGACTCCATTCAGACCAGATCTTTTCTTTGTACTACTTCCAAGCACTTTACAACTTGTTGTCTAATGTGTGCCTTTCGATTGATTTTGTATTTATGTATATTTTATTGTTTTGTTTTGAATACATTTCTCCTGTGTGCTATTTATTCTTGCACCTAGTATTTATATTTTAATCCGGCAGAGGTGGTGTGGAGCACCCAACATTTGGTTGTACATGTACAATGACAATAAAGGTCTATTTTATTCTATTCTATTCTGTTCTATTCTTTTCTAAGTAGGAGAATGATACGCGGGTAAAGCAAACACCGTAACAATTCCGAAAATCTTCAAAGGGCTGAAGCTCCTTAATCTGATGCTCTTCTGTTACGCTTTTTATAACATTGTAGTCTATGTCTGCATTTCGGAAAACGCATGAAAGTTTCTCTGTCACTTCCAGGTGACTCCGTCACTGCGCATGTGCCAGAATGAACCGGAAGCCGTATGTGCGCCAGGCGGAAGCTCTAACGTCCTTTCTGCTCCCGGACTGCCATCATGGTGAGTTCGCCATGAGAGTGTCAGAGATTTAATATCTTTTTTTTAATGTAAATATGTAATTGCTGTGGAAAAAAATGGGGCCGTGTGTTCTTGTAAAGCACTAATACACACATCTATGAAGTTTTTGTACAGTACTGTGTCAGTTTTGCGTTTTTAATGAGGTATTTGTAAGATGTCGGCGGTTACCCGCAACACAACGTGGTCTATCAGGCTGAGTGGGCCTGAGAGGGGAAGCACGCTCAGTTCGTAGACTTAATTCGCGCAACATAAATCTCGCTGGTTGGGCGTAGTGTGATTTTTAGGTAACTTATAAAAAACTGTTAAACGCACCCTTGTGTTCGGTGCCTATCGTAGTTAGCAGAAACAGTGGCTAGCTGACGTTAGCTAATTGGTACAATGCATCGCCGGGTAGTCACACAGTCTCCTTAAATGCCCCTTATATATATAAAGGTTTTCGTATGTTCTGCTTTTAACGTTAAATGTATTTAACAAAGCTTGTAAAGCACCTATCTAACTAAACGAAAGGTGCCCAGCTTCCTCCTCAGCCTCTCGGCACTCTGGTGAGCAGTGCTCTGCTCTCTTTTTCTGCTCCAGGTGTTCAAGCGCTTCGTTGAGATCGGCCGTGTGGCCTACGTCTCGTTCGGACCCCATGCTGGCAAGCTGGTGGCCATCGTGGATGTCATTGACCAAAACAGAGTGAGTGCTCTGGATTATAGCTGGTAGGTCAGTGTGGGCCCCTACATTTGACTTATTGATGTGAACTGTCTTTTGTGGTTTCTAGGCTCTTGTTGATGGTCCCTGCACAGGGGTGAGGAGGCAGTCCATGCCCTTCAAGTGCATGCACCTCACAGACTATGTCATCAAAATTCCCCACAGGTGAGTGTGGATAGTGATCATATTTAGTAATGGATATTCCAGCTATGAACAGGGCTGTAGAGCGCCGATGGGAGCAAGAATCTGGTTGTGTTTTGGTGCTGCTTTAGGTGTATATAATGTGAAACAGTAATGATCACCCATGTTATCAGTACTTAACATTTGTGGTGGTCCACAGTGCTCGCCAGAAGTTTGTGAGGAAAGCCTGGGAGAAGGCCCAAGTCAACGAGAAGTGGACGGAGAGCAGCTGGGCCAAGAAGATCGAGGCAAGACAGAAGGTAAGGCCGTGTTTCACTTTCTAAAGTTTTAAAATTAGTGTTATGGGAGAAAGGGGCACACTTAAACACTGAATTAAATAGCCGTTAATATGGTTTTAATGGCAAATCCAAAATAGTTTTGGAGGGGGGGGGAAAGGAGGACGCGGATGTGAAAACCCATCATTAAACATCTCACGTTCGTCTGCTCGGTTGATGGATGTGATTTCATTATTTGTGATTTATTGATGGTGAAGACATAATCTCATTAAACGTGTGACCAGTGTGGTCTAAGATGCTGCTTTCTTGCAATATGATTCCAGTTGTTTGTTGTACTTGTTTATTCTGATGTTTGCAGTGGTAATGACTTCAGTTGGTGGTGGAAGCTCACCACCTTATCAATAGCTGTAGATAATACTGAACTGGTTACCACATAGTTCACATAGACCAGTCTGCCAGCACCAGTTTCATACACAACTTTTTTTCAGTCAAATGAAGCTATACCACATACAATACACAAAGAAAAACTATCACAGTATTTTGGGTGGTACTTACAGAACTGTTTCCAAAAGGTTCACGTCTGAAGACATAAGATTACACAAATGCCTCTGAGGGTTTAACAGCAGTGTTGTGATACCTTGTAGTAGAGCAGGGCGATGTGACCAAAAATATTTATCACGATATACATTTGAAAATTTGCAATAACAATATAACTGACGATATAATTGACACCAGACAAAATACTTTACAACTCCACAACTTTATTAGTGCAAAAACCCCCATCGATGTATTTTCACTTAAACAAGCAGCTGTTTGTTTATGTGCATTAAAGTTATATAAAAATTTAACAGTGCAAATGCAAATTCCTTGCTGACAGTTTAACCAAAATGCATTTCGAGTGGAAATTGGCCGTCATATCCTCAGCATAACCATGTATAATATCCACAAAACTTAAAAAGAGGTTAAACGCACACACAATGTGGTAATATTATGTGGAAGCACAGTACGTATCACTCCGCGAGGCGCCTGCCTAATATAGCTGTAATGCGGTGCGGGTTCGTAGCTTAGCAAAGTCGCATTAAAACATTTTCGAGCGCCGTGTACGACATAAAATCGTTTCGAGGTCGGTAAACACAACCAGAATTCATACACAAGGCACACGGGATTATAAGGGGCACTGTCGATTTTCAGAAAAATCAAAGGATTGATTTTAAGTGTACCGTATTTTCCAAACAACACGGTAATAATGATGGCCTGCTAGCATGCTCTACCAAAAATAGTGCTTTGTTGTGTATCTGACGGACGAAAGCTAAACCAGTCCCACACCACAGAAGTTGCAGCATTTTTACAAACCAGTTCTGGTTCATTTCCTTCAACGATCCGCTTTCGCCCTTCTTATTCTGCGTCGCCGCCATGTATGTATGTAAACATAGGAACTGCGCATGCGCGTTTTACCCATATTCTATCGGGATATTTCATTTTCCTATCGTTGCCCAAAATTACCGGTATTACCGTGAACGGTGTGATATAGCCCAGCCCTACCTTGTAGAGGTTAAGGTCGGATCTGTCAAGCCAGTTGCTCAGTCATCTGTCATTACTAAACAAAAGTTAAACAAAATTGCTGTGTACACTTCATTTTTGCGTGACTGTGTAACAGATTGTTCTAGTCTAGTTGGTCACAGCAATGCAGAAGATTATATATATATGGCGACACATATAAAATGGGTTCATTACTAGGACAAATATCTTCAGTGCAGATTGGAATTACTTCAAATGCTTAAAATAATCGACAGTACGATGAATAAAATGTGGCGAGCAGAGTATTCACACCTTAACCAAAGTTCATGAAGTCTCAGATCCAGATCAAGGATGTCTCGGTGAGCCTGAGAAGGGTTGTGGAAAGTGTCTGCCCTTACTTTCTTAGACCCCGGAGCCTGTGATGGGAAAGGTTTCGAGCCTGGTGGAAGTTGTTGTGATGGAGATTCAGTGTTGGTACTTGTGTTTTACTTTCACCTGTTTGGCCGTCTGCCACAGCTGAATGGATTCTAGTCAGTCACACAAAAAGCAAACCACCCCCAGGCGCTCTCTGACCCTTGCCTCTTGGATTTCTTTGCAGAAGGCCAAGATGTCTGACTTCGACCGCTACAAGGTGATGAAGGCCAAGAGAATGGTAAGTGTGGCAAAAACACAAAATGCCTCAAATATGTGAGCCAAGTAAGCAAGCAGAGTGGCTTCAGATTATTCCTGAGGTTCAAACACTGGAACCCTCAGCTCTGATATTTCCTGCCTGTTAAACATGCTCTTTGAGGCTGCACTGTCACTATATACACACATGGTTAGAGCTTCTGAGGTTAGTGGATAGTGATTTAGTTAGTGATTGTGCCAGTAAGCAGGGTGCAGGTCAGTACTGTTTATCCTCCAGCAGTCACTGAATATTTTTTAATGCATTCTGTTTTGTTTTTTCCTTTGCAGAGGAACAAGATCATCAAGCATGAGGTGAAGAAGCTGCAGAAGGAGGCTGCAAAGAAGTGAACAGTTTCTACAAAATAAATGTCCTGTTCAATTGTTCTCCTGTTGTCTTCTCTTCTTTTATCATCAGATTGAAACTGCTTTAGACCTTTAAACCTGAGCTGCTGGTACATAGAAATATCAAAACCCAAATTTTGATATGAGGACATTATCCCTAAAGTTTCCAAAGCTTCTGTGAACTCAGAAAAGTAACTGATGTAAAAACATAGAGCAAAGTAATAGAGTAAATGTTCTTAAAGTATTGGGTAAAATTTGTAATCACGGCTTATTTGAAGCTTTGAGACGCGATGTCTACAACACAGAGTTGGCTGCTTTCATAAAGTTATTTTTTTTTGTAATTCTAATATCTGTGCTGACCACCTTAAATTAAATATTTCATCTGGGCATATGGCCTCCTTTACAGTAATGCTTAAAGTACTGAAATGAACAACCAAACTTTAAACTTAAGAATTCAAAATAAAATGTTTTTTTTAAAGATCAAAGATCCATAATATCCAGGCTTGTGTCTGTAACCAAGCTGGAGTCATAACACTGTTAACATGAGCAAAATGCAGGATGTGCAGGACTATAACTGTTACAGTCAAATATATATGGACCTGTGAGCAATGCCTAAGTTTGTTTTACATTAAGCTGATGCAGGAACATACTTGTAATACACAGTGGTGCATAAAAATGAAGCAGAAAGCAGGAAATGAAGTGTTTGTGTAATAACTCATAAGCAGCCCATCACAATCCCTGTCAATGTATTACAAACTATAAACATTCCAGCGACACTGGTGTAATCACTATAAGAGTAATAAATGTACAAAAGGTCATTTCTGCCCAGTGTACTTTAATCTGTATATGTCTTACTTATAGGCTATCTATTATACCTGGGATCAAGGTTAACCTATCCAACCACACTTAATATGACAACTGACAGTCAACTAATCATTTAACGTAAATACTTCCGTTTTTAATTACTCTGTGCTTCCTAATTTAGCCTCAACGTGTCGCTAAAGTGATCGTTGGAGTGTAAGGCAAAAAAACCCAAACAAACATAAAAACCGAGCGCCAAGAACCATTTTGTCACTTGGCCACTAGATGGCAGTCTTGGTTAATCTTGGCTGATGTAGTGGAGCATAGCCTCTTTGTCTCTTCATATTTACTTAAAAACTAGTGATAGTTTTTCAGATGTTTAAATCTGATCCACTAAATGCAAAGCTGACGTGCGTCATTTTGCTCAGTAAATCATTTGTTTAAATAACTGTTAGCTGTGAGATGTTTAGTATGGTAATTATGTGGTAAAGCACAGAGCAGCTTTGCACCAATTCTTTGAAACAGATTCCCCACTTTTATTTTTAAAGAGCTTTTTTATAGAGCTCCCCAGTCCTGGCTGAAATAAGCCACCATTTTGGGAGATGCTGTCATCAGCCAAACAGGTTCCTCTTCAAACCTCAGAGAGGAGCTTGTAAATATTACATAACAGCGCGCTTGAACGTCTCCCAGCTGGTTGGGTGCACAGAGCAGGGACACGGAGATAATGCGCCCGAGGACTGGAGGAGGCCTGCAATCGGAGGTCCGATTCACAGCTGCTCTGGTTTTTACAGTATCATTAAAACACAAATAACGATGATAACGAGCCTTTGTTCTGTTTTGGGGCCGAGCCACATTAAACATCCCGGGATATATTTCACCCTGAAAGCGTTAAATGACTAATGCCGGGCTGTAGAGCAGGAGCACAGGTCAGTTAATAAGAAATGAGATAAAGTATATTTAGTGTTGTTATCGTGGGCCCGATAAACACGCTTTTCTCTGAGCGTAGCTCTGACGTCAGAGATGAATGGTACCAATGCGCAGTGATCATGGAGCCGTCATTTACCCGTGACAAGACCGGAAACGCTCTCTAATGTCTTTCAAAATAAAACCAAAGTAAAGCTCCATTTTACGTCAGGTTTCCTCTTTATTTCCATTAGAACAGCAAAAATCGGAGGCAATGTTCAACATCTGAAGGAAGACAATAAAAAAAGAAAGATTTCTGTTAATGGTATTTTTTTTCTTTAATACTTTGTGAAATTTTAAAGAAAAAAACATAATTTTTGTTGTCATGCATTTTAGTACGTCACATATCTATAATGCAAAAGGATTAAGCACGTTTGCTGACTTGTCCGTGTGAATGTACTAGTTTAGTTGCCCTGATACAGATTTCTTCCTCAAAATATTATCAAACTTTGTAAGATTTGGAAAAAATTTAAATAAATAGCGAGAAAAACCTGCAAACACTCGAGCCCCAAACTGTGCCAAATCCAGAAAGTTCAATTCAAATCAGATTGACTTATATGGCGCCAAACCACAACAACACCCACCTCGAGGTATTTTATACTGTAAGGTACAATAATAGTGAGAAACCCTTAAAATCAAACGACCCCCTTGCAGAAGGGACTTGGGAAGGGACAGTGTTTAACAGGAAGAAACCTCAGGCAGAACCAGACTCAGGGAAGATGAGACGGGATTAAAAAAACACATTAATCTCTGGGGAGAGTCAGAGAATGAACTAATGAAACTATTAAATGTATTTTAAATACACGTATCCGAGTGATTATTATTTTCCCGCAGTTTTTGAATATGTTTTTTAAATTCTGTATTATTTGTTTATCTATTTTCGCACATTTCCCACACTAGTTCCTTTACGCTTTTATTTTGAAAGCCACACGCCCTCGATCGGCCTGCCCTCTGTGTTTACTTCACGCAGCTGAAAGCTCGGGGAGGGAGAGGGAGAGAGATCCTGAGTTGACAGTGTGACACATTAACACGGGGACTCGCTGGAATGATCCGTGGCCGGTGTGCTGTCCTCGGTACCGGGATTTTCACTGAACTGCGGTCTCGTTAAAACCTTGCGGCTCACCGTCCGGAGCCCCGCGCGCTCCCGCAGGTGTAAATGTGCCAGAATGGACGCTGCTTCAGATTCCTCTGTGGTGAGTAGGACTGCTGTAGTTGCAGGCATTCTGGCGGTGTTTTGGGGGGGGGGGGTCTTGTGTAGTAAAGGTGTGTTAAGTCAGCTGGGCCTCCTTTGGGTTTGAGCTGGGGGGCACTTTCCCCTCACTGCGCATCTTTCGGGTATCATTTTAGCATGCTGCCCGTGTCCGCTCGCCTCTCGTATGTGCGCCGTTTGCGCAGGCTGCTCTTCTCCGCACTGTCATGTTGTTGTGGATGCAGCCAGCAGGCATGTTGACAGTTGGCTGGTCCCATATGGGCAGTAGCACCTATGCGGGTGTAGGGAAAAAATAAAAATGTGAGAGATAAAAGGCAGGGTGGTCATCTAACAGCTTTAAGACAGAAAACCGCTGAGATTGATGAATCCGGTGTGAGGGGCGCATGAAGTGTTTCCCGTGGTATAGGGAAGCTAGTTTACAGGGATGGAACTTTATTATACACCTTCAATAACATACAGAGGAGACATGGAAGTGCGGGTTACAGAGCTGAAGGAGGCTCATGGTGTTGTAGTGTACTTCTTATATGCATGAGGGATTGCTGGCACTCTAATGTTCCTGTTATTTCTGTATTAGTTTGTTATACAACCACTGTCATTTACTGGCACAGCAGGAACATAAAAACGAAAATTAATGCAGATAAAGTAGAGCATCAGGGTCAGGGATTTATCAGAGCCGCGTTGGAGGCTAAATTGCGTGTCTTTGACCCTGAAGCAGGAACTGTTTACTATCAAAGAGTTTGCATGTGAACAATGGTGCTTATATTTAGCCTATTGGTCTATACTTTAATCAAATGTACCAGGAAACTGATTTTACTATTAACCATAGATTTGATGACCCCACACCCTCTTCCAGTTTATCTCAAGTCTCACAGGCTGGGAGTCTGGAGCAGCAATTATAACAGGTCCTTGGCCTCATAATCTGCGTATGTGTACTTTTGTGCACGCAAGTACACACGCGCACACAAACCTTGTAAATCAATACTCCATCATCACCTTGGACCGGTTACACAACCAATGTCTTTGCATGCATGACTGGTATACAGTTGTACAGTATGTTCACATGTCGCAGAGACTAGAGGGATGGCTGGCTTTGTTGTTAAAAAACAAACAAAATTAAAAAAAAGAGAGCAAACTTCACCAAAAGTGCATTTTTGTACCTTGTTGTTGTTTCCATCACCAGGCGTTAGACTGGTCTCAGTCTGCTGAGATAAACATGAGGTCTAGATTTAGATGGGCTAATGTCAACGCCCAGGTTTGCTTATCAGCACACAGCAACGCACATTGACCTCACCTAACTTGCCCTATCATCAGACGAGTGCATCAGTGTGTGCGCTCTTGAGAGGACTGTGTGTGTGTCTGTGTGTCTCCTTTCTTTTCTTCAGTGTCTTGAAGCATTAACACCTACATGTTGTCGTTGTCAAAGAGGCAAAGAGTTGAGCTCTGTTGATATTACTTTGCGTCTGTGTGTGTGAGTGAAAGAAAAATCAGAAAGATGAAGATGTCAGCCTCCTATTATAAGAAACATGACTCACTCTTTTCTCACAGGTACATTTCTCCCAAAAAGCCCAAAGAGCGTTTTAGGCTTTCATAGTCTGATTTAAGCAACCGCAGACTGCTACTAGGTTAGAGCCGCTTTTATTTTGCTTTTCTTACTGTATTTAGTTGATAGGTGTGTCCCCTGACAACACCTGTTTGGAAATGTGTTGTCTTTTAAATTCAGGTGAGTTGGACACACCTAGGCGAGGATCAGTACACAGGAATGTTCTTGGCCTGCAAATTGTGTGTTTTGTGTCGTCGCCATGCTCCTGGTATGCAGGTTCTTGGAAGCGGAATGGCATGCCTCCCCTGCAGGCATTGTTTCGTAATCCAGGGCCGTGAAGCAACACACTGCATGACGAGAGAAGCTTGTGGCAATCGGGGCAGGGGCGTCTGACATAAGCGTATCAGAATTTGAGATGAACTAGTTTAGTTTGTCATCTTGGGCAGGCAAAAGGTGACAGATAGAAAATCAAAATGTAGCCTGTACAGTATCATTCCTGAGCTAATGTGAATCAGGAGAAATAATTGAGTGGCTTGCTAGAGTGACGGAAAATGATGTGGCAGATGCTTTAATCTTTAATGAAGTTTGTAAAATTGTAAAAAAAAAAAATTTGGTGGTTAGTATAACAGATGGACACCGCTACCGTGAGGTAACCCATTCAAATTTAAAGTCTCTTCTTTGCTTGTTCTGTAATATAAAACTCAATTAACATATTGTTTGAAAAATAATGAAAGTCTCAAAATAAGCATTTTTGCTATAACCATGTTGGGATTGGAAGATCTGACTGGGAAACCCAGCCCTCACCAGCTGAGACCTTAGCCAGAGAACATATGTGCAATCCTCCGTTGTGATCATGATTTCCAAAATGAACTTACTGTAGTCCAGTCTCTCATTGGAGTTGCTCGATAAAAACCAAAATGAGATCATTTTAATGATCATTTGGATTTGAATGAGACTCTAAACTAATCAGGAAAAGTGTTTCCACAAGTCAGGGCTCAGGGAGTTTTCCCCCATTGACTGCTGTAGGACCAGAAGTCTTTTTGCAACCACTGGGTTTTCCCCCTGGTGGTTATTAAATGCCACTTTAAGGCACTTCCTTGTTGGCTTTTTAGGCACAATTTCTTACAATATGTAAAAAGAAAAAGAAAACAAAGAAATAACCTAATTATAAAAAATAATACAAGTTTTTTGAGCCCTTAAAATAACAGTGCATATGTCCTAGCCTTTTATCCTGCACAGCACTGAGACAGTAAATGCAACTCAGAGTAGGTGTAGTGTTTGTCTGTTGGCCAAAAACTACATGTATGAATGTAACATACAAATGTGAGTCAAAACATGATCAAAAGTCAATCTCCAAATATCCTCTCTGAATATAAACTTGTCACTATATTTCCTAATGTACTGTGTTGGGTTCTCCATATTTTATTGCTATTTTCTGTTTTCATTTTTTTAAATTTCATAGCAAATAAAGACACTTTAAAAAAAATTGATATTATAAATGTAGTTGATTTTGCTGTTTAGTTATACCTTAAAATATGTCAGTCTGTTAGTTTTTTTCTGATTCTGGCAGACAGCAATCCCATAGTCTATAATAGAATATAGATTTTTGGATAGGATGGGCTGTTGAACACTCATGGTCTCTGCTTGCTGTTCCCTGATGTTACTCTTAGTTCAGAGTTATAATTTATCCAACACTAGTTTATGAACAAATACCTACAAAGCTAATGATATTGGTTTTAGTTATGCTTTGTTTTGTTTTTTTTGCACAATGAGATGCTGACCATGACAAACCACGACTCTTCAAGTTTTCTCCAAGCACTGTTAAAGATAACCTTACATAACAACTGGACTTTAGACTCTTGGCTCACTCTCTGCAATTCGAGCTATTATTATTATGATACTGTGGCCTTGGTCCAGCTAATGCCAAAGTAATGAGCAGTAATGGTGAGCAAATATTAGTTCATCAGACAGGTTCATGATCCATTGTTTAGCAGAGTAAGTGACTATTATCATGAGTGGCTGTGTTTTGGTTTCTTGTATCTCTTACTGTTTTCCCCGTTCTCACCCTCAGATCATAGCGAAGTGGGACTGAACTGAGTGGAGCACTCAAAACCCGAAATATTTGCCACAACCAGTTGAGTATCTTGCTATCAAATCTACCACAAGGAGATCAACAGTTAGCCCAGAATTAGCTCAAACACCACCACCACCAACCTCACGTACGTTCAGCCTAATCAGGAGAAGATGAAGGACTGACAGCCGAAGACCGGCAGGTGACAGAAGGCAGCTCCGACCTCCCCATCCGCCAACCGCCATGGCGGGGCTGAAGCGCCATCATGATGGGAAGATTGCAGGGCTGTACGACCTGGACAAGACGTTGGGTCGTGGACACTTTGCTGTGGTCAAACTGGCCCGCCATGTATTCACTGGAGAAAAGGTATGCTCGTCCAAGTCCGTATATGCAAGTTCAATCATTTGTTGGCAGTTACTAGATTTCTTTTAAAAAATACTTTTAAAGACGTCACCCTTGTTCTTAGAAACAGGCATACCACAGAAGGGTGACTGGGAGCACTGATGAGACTAAATATTTCTGATAGTGTGATTCTGTTCTTGGTGGACATCAGAACATCTGTACTAGCTCTACTAAGCACCTCTAAGTGAAGATAATACAGTCTCACTGTTTCTGTGCAAGTGCTTCAACAGCTGCTGACGTTACCAGTGCTGCTATTGTTCTGATCAGTTCTAACTTCTGTCTTTCAGGTTGCGGTGAAGGTGATCGATAAGACGAAGCTGGACCCGGTCGCACGGGGTCACCTTTTTCAGGAGGTGCGATGCATGAAGATGGTGCAACACCCCAACGTGGTACGCCTCTACGAGGTCATCGATACAGCCACAAAGCTCTACCTCATCTTGGAGCTGGGCGACGGAGGAGACATGTATGACTGCATCATGAAACATGAAGGAGGCCTCAGCGAGGAGGTTAGTGGGGCTAATGAACATGCAGAGGTGTCCTTCATGCAGTCTACCAAACCTTGAGTTACTTCTTTGTTTCTGTACTTGATCTTGGGTACTTGAAGAAAGACCCTTAACACATTAACCCTAGAACACTATCGCTGGGTGATTTACACCCGAGAAAATACATTTACATGATTTCTCACTCCTGCAGCTGTTTGCGTGTCGAGGAGCCTGTGCCATCACCAGGGAAGTCTCAAATGTCCCAGGAATGGGTGGACCAAAGACCAGCTTTCCAGAGTCATTATTTTGTTTTAGGAGTTTTATTTTTCATTTTGTTAGATATGGCACAGTTGAAAGTAAAAGAAGACCACTCTAATTTGTCATGTGTTGTCATATTTTGATATATTTGATTACTTTTCATTGGTTATATTATACCGGGTATAAATCACCCGGCATTAGTGAGCGTGTTACTATTTATAGCGATAGTGCTCTAGGGTTAATTTAGTTTATCTGGAGATGGGAAGGGAAGGGAAGGGAAGCATTTTTTAAAAGAACAGAATTTGGTTGCATTGGTTTGGTTTATTTCTAGCTAGTATGAAATTGTGAGGAAATATAGTGAAGAATAGTTCAATGGTAGCCAGAAGCATTATATATGCAGATACTTGGAAGTTAATAAATTCTAGACATAAGTAAGCAACAGTGATGCTGAAAGCAAGAACACTGTAACTAAAGGAGGGCAAAAGGGGTCTTTATTCCATATTTAGCGGCGAGTTGAACAAAATTCCTTTGCAGATGCAAATTTTGTTTATCACAACATTGCATACAGGCAACATATGTTCAATGTGACACGTGAAAGAAAGATGATAATCACATTTGTAATAAATCTTTTATAAAAACATATAGTTGTTAATAATCACTGTATGTTTGACACTGGTTGTTCAAAGTTCCCTTCATATTTTCTTACGTGTTTAAGAAGAGATGGGGTCGTGCCTAAACGAAATAAAAATTCTTCATACAAGCACCTCTAAAACTCACTAACTGCATAATAGTTATGTTGTCTGTTTTATCAGGAAACAAAAGTGGAAAAACAAAGTGTTTGCCATGTTTCTGCGATCGTTGATTAGCTATTCCGGTCTTCTTGCTAAGCTAGCTAGCTACATGTACTTTCTGGCCACTTCAGAAAAACAGGAACAAGTTGCAAACACCACACTAACATTAGTAATCTGTTGGAGTTAAATATTCAAGTTTGAGTCAAATTTTCCCGCTCTAATTCTGCAGATCCTGACTCTTTATCTATTCCAAACTTTTCTCAAGCTAACTCTTGCTAACTTCTTTTTAGTTTGCTGTTTGTTTTCTGGGTTTTGGAGCATTTTTATTGTATTTTTTTACATTTGTCTCTTCTCTTTAAGGTGGCCAAGTGTTACTTTGCCCAAATCGTCCATGCCATCTCCTACTGCCACCGGCTACATGTGGTGCACAGGGACCTGAAGCCTGAAAACGTGGTGTTCTTCGAGAAGCAGGGTGTCGTCAAGCTCACTGACTTCGGGTTCAGCAACCGGTTTCAACCTGGGAAAAAACTAAACACCTCCTGCGGCTCACTGGCCTACTCAGCGCCTGAAATACTGCTGGGGGATGAATACGACGCTCCTGCTGTGGGTAAGTCTGAAGAAGTGACAGAGAGTAGCTGCTGGGGTACATCTGTGGTGATTTATTTTAGTTCCTACAGCTTTAGCTTTACTAAAACAGGACACCGTCTGAGTTGTTAGTGCAGTGTTGTATCAAGCAGCAGCTCATATTCACATTCAATCACCGTCTCAGCTGTGATAGCTCTGACCAAGCTATATGGCCTGCAATGGTTTGTAAGGAACCTGTAGACCTGCTTGGCACACTGCCGGTATTATCAGGCAGCTGATAGAAGGAGAGGAGCTGTTCAAAGTTCAGAGCATGATAGCATACCTTGAAGCCTGGAAATGAGATGATCCACAGCCCTGCAGTCCTGCACCTGCAGTTTATTTCTGTCTGCAGTTTGCTTTCATTTGCCTCTCTGTGAATAACAAAATCTGATATCAGATCGGGCTGAAATTGGTTTCTCAGCACTCTCTTCTTCTGTAATTGGAGCGCGCACTCACCTCACCATCAGTGTCACCACCACCACCCCCCAACACCCCACCCCAACATCGTCTCTCCCATCAATGGTGCTTCCAGTTCTTGCTGCTGAGGTGCAGTTAAGATATTGAATTATATTGTAACGGAAAACAAATCAAACATAATTGTGCAGAGTGAGGGAAAAGAGGGCAAGAGAAAGAAAGGGAAGTAAGAGGGAAACTGACAGAGCGAGAAAAAGGCATCAGGAGTCCCTCTGTCTACCCAGAGGCCTCTCTGTCAGGAGCAGGAGAAAAGCATTTTCTGTTTTTCTGACTGAGTGGATTTGCAGTGGCTATTTTCTTCTCTCTGCCTTCACTGCCTCTCACTCTCTTTTGTGCCAAGCGGCGTCCATATTTTGAAAGCAATAATAGTCTTATTTGACTGCGCGTGTGTGTTTTCGTATGGATGATGTGTGAGTTGCTAAATGTGTGGGGCCTGTCTGAGCACTTGTTAGTGGACATTTTGCGGCGTGTGTGCGTTTGTTCTCTGGACCGTGCATACTGCCTGTGCACTATTGCTCATTCAGCTGAGATGATGATGTTTTGATTGCAGGGATTATCCACCCAGCCGGGATGTAATATTGTGTGATTGTATCAGCAGTGCTGTCTGATGGGCGAACAGGCTAAATGGAGGCCAGCAGTCCTGACGTTCAGGTCTTTGAGGAAACCTGGGCTGGGATTACACTGCTGCCAGGCTACCTGCTGACAGTCTGTAGGGCAACTGAGCTTTTCCGGTGACTTGCCATGTGGCGGTCGCCCCAGTTTGTTGCAGAGATAAGAAGCTGTCCTCGCCTGGCTTTCTCACTTCGGGCCTGCTTGGCATTGGTTTTTGTTTTTTTTCAGGAAGTGCTGAAAATATTTTGAGATTAAACATGAGTCAGTCCTGCAGATTGTGCAGAAGGAGCCAATTTGCAGGAGGCAAACACTCCAAGCTTCAAGCAAACCACACAAAAACTATAATTATTTATAAATGGTGTCACATTGCTTCAAATTTAACTTCTTCATCTCTTAGCTCTCACAGTTTTTCATTAGAGGTTAGTATGCTGTTTATTGTTGCTTGTCACTTAATGAAATATCAGAACATAGTGAAAATGCCCATCAAACCTTACTGCTGTATAAATGTAACTAACAATCACTCTGTATTTAAAATACTTGTTTTTGTCACTCAGTGTAGCGATTTCAGCCTTAAGTTGAAAAATGAATGGGTCATGGCAGACTAGAAGTGAAATTAAAAGGAAAATTGAGACCCAGATATGTGCGCGAAACGGTATTCTTCTATGAAAAACTTAAAATTAAATGATTTTGTTGGACAAATGAGTCCTCTCTGTAAATATTCTTCGGTGTGTGGGCTCCCTCCTTTTTGTCTTCAGTAAATGGAAAGTTAAATATAGATTTCCTCTTCCTCTTCATGAAGCACAACCTACACCTAAAAAAGAAATAACTTACCTAATAGTGATTATTCTGGGTACATGCATACTTCAAAGCATATCTATGCATAATGACCATACATAAATGGAAATGTTTATTGATTGATTGATTGATTGATTGATTGATTGATTGATTTAGAAGAAGATGTTGTATAAAGATGAGTAGGACAGGATGCTTGAGTTGGCCCACTCAGTGTTCAGGGTTAACCCGGTGAAGACAGGACTGGTTATCCTGTTGGTTATCATTGTTAAAACGGTGTTCAGGGCAGCAGAAAGGATGTTTACACTGCCAGCTGTCACCAATAAAGAGTCGGCGTTGTTAGCGAGAGAGATGCTGATGTGCGCTGACGCGAACAGTGTTATCCAGAGATGTGTGAGCCATCTGGTTTATAAATAAAGTTATCGAGGAAGGAAGTTTGGCCGTCCGCTGACGCAAGTAATGAGGGAGCAGGGTCGCGGTTGCTAGGATACGTTGGTTGGGGGTAAGGTGGCAGTGGGGGCTGCAGCAGCATTTGCTCCCTCCATCAGCAGTATGGAGCACTCTTTCACTGCCTCAAAGCAATAAATCCTCACCACCCACAGTAAACTGCCACATTTACTCCACCAGATTGAACTCTCCTGCGTATCCTGGCAAACTGGAGTGATATGAAGACGTATCACCAGGGGTCCCGAGCACTGTAAACCCACTTCCAATCTGTTTACCTCCTTTTTTTGGGTCTTCTCAAACTTCCGAGTTAGAAGAGCACAGGTTTTGTTCAGATAGTAATTGTAGCATGCTGTACCATGTGCTGTTCCTTTGAGAAAACCATGGACTGTATATAAAAGGTGGACATAGCTACAGCGACATCACCCATTGCTTTTGCACTCCCATTTTAATTTTTTTAAATTATTATCTTTTTACGGTTTGCTTTTTTGTCTTTTTTTTTTAGCTAGAAATTGGCATATTTGGGCGCGAGGATTGAGTGCTAGCAAGCTTGTTTAGGACCTAGCTACCTGCTATCTAGTCACACAGGAACTCACAAAATGACTGCACTGCAAAAGCTGGTTTTATTACATTTATCATCACCACTCTTGTCTAAGTTCTCAGTCATGCAGGTCATGATAGTCTAAGGAACTTGGGAAGAAAACGACTGGACTTCTTTAAGTTTTGTCCAAGAAGCTTCTTCAGTTCTAAAACCAAATGGTGGAGAGTCCCAGGTATTAAAACCCTAGTGGGGGCTGTCCCTTAGGTGGTGGTTGTCCCGCTATTAGTCATGTGTGCCATCACATTAACCAAGGTGTGAAAAAAGCTGTGGGTCTTTACCACAGATCAGCTAGATCAGCTAATGCAAGATGTGAGTGGGGGTTGAGGCACCTGAGAAGGAATTTTAAGACTCCATTGTAGGTGGGAGACAGTTGGTGTTGTAAGCCATGCCCACTGATAAATGATGGTTGTTCACAGTGGTCATAAATAGCCTCCTTTACTCCTCTTTCAAACCATTTGTCTTCTCGGTCAAAAATGGAAACATTGCATAGCATCTTCGACCTCTGCTAGGATTTAAATACCTGAGACTCTCCACCTTTTGGTTTTAGAACCGAAGAGGTCTCTTGGCTGAGCAGTGAAATGTCTTCAAAACTTAAAGAAGCCTAGCTGCTTTCTTTCCAAGTTCCTTAGGTCACCACTCTTCTAAACACTGATGTAATGCCTAAACACTAATAGTGAAAATTAGCACCTAGCTAGCTAACAAACACAATGAACTAGCTAATGAACAAAGAGTATCTCATAGCTGACAAGGGCCCAAATTTATCTTAGGAAAGTCTAAAAAGTAATCTAAAAGGAGCGAACAGCTTGCAGCTTGTTCCACAGTTGCTAGTGACATAAAATAATTTATTTCAGTTTGAAAACCAGATGCTAACTAGCATCTCTTTAGCTTTCATAATGTGACTTATTTCAAAGTAAAATGGAACATGTTTGTGGGGTTTAATGTAGATGTGGGCAGATCGATCCAAATATCCACAGTATCAATACTGTCGATATTGTACTGATATCATATTGATATCCTATCCTCCAAGTTCAGTATTTGGTTTACCTAATAAATTTGTTTTTTCTGGAAATGAGAAGATGCCTTTTTGTGTTGACTGTCACATCTATTTTACTTACAACCTATTGATTGCACATTTAAACAACACATGTCGACCCGAAGTGCTTTAAAGACAGCACATTTACATTTCAGGTCCAAAAAAACACAGTTTCAAAATGCATGAAAAGCAGAAATGTGTATTTTGTTGTTTAAACTAATTATTGTAAAAAGTAAAAACCTCAGTAAAATTGCAAATTGATGATGATTCATCTAATCATGACACAGTGGTCTCACCTACATAAGCTGACTTTATAAGTTAAAAATATCAGTATCAGTTTTGGTGTTGGCAATACTGGCCCTGTATTTTGTGGGTATCGGATTAATGTCAAAATTTGAAGTGTCGCACACCACTAGTTTAATGGTCAAATGCATTTTATAGATGTGTGATTAAATCATTTTAGGGTTAAGAAATGATACAGGTGCTAAATTAAACCTGGATTTTGTGTTTTTTACTTAAGTCAATCTTAAGAGCAGACAAAGCTTACTATGAAATTTGCTGAAAATGGGTCAAAACCGTGACTAAGACCGAGTCTGCTTGCTTTTATGTCGCAGCCTCTGCTCGCAGTCTGTATATGACAGCAGAATGTGTGTCAGTGGACCATCCTGCTGACCCGAGCAGCAGTGGAAGCC
This sequence comes from Pundamilia nyererei, assembly GCF_000239375.1. Classification (NCBI taxonomy): domain Eukaryota; kingdom Metazoa; phylum Chordata; class Actinopteri; order Cichliformes; family Cichlidae; genus Pundamilia; species Pundamilia nyererei. The sequence continues at coordinate 4,756,309 of NW_005187431.1, read as the reverse complement.
CTGAGCAATAAAGTTGCTCTTTTGAATCAGACCAAGAGAAGCGTTCCATAAAATTAGCATTTGTATGAAGCTTTGAGGGATGAACACGTTAACCCACTTTCCCTGGACGGCGCGTTTGTGTGGAAGCGCGTGCACCAGTGTAAGTGTGAGCATGACGCTGGCGGCAGGCAGCAGCACTGAGCTTCATCCTCGGTTAGACAGATGTGTCCTAAGCTGGCACACATTCATGGAAATGGCTCTGATCGAATATGATTCATGCTTCATTTGAACTTGGGGAAGAGACAGCTTTTGTTTTTTTTTGGGGCGGGGGGTTCTTCTTTATCTAGGTCGCTAAGCAGACAGAACATGCGGGCTTCACTTAGTTGATCAGTCATCTTTATTTTCTGGCCTTCTTACAAAAACAACAGCTTTTTTCTGACCGTAATGACTTGTTCATTATAAACTGACCACATTCTCTCTCTGTGTCTCTGCAGATATCTGGAGTCTGGGCGTGATCCTCTTCATGCTGGTCTGTGGTCAGCCCCCCTTTCAGGAGGCTAATGACAGCGAAACGCTCACTATGATCATGGACTGCAAATACACGGTGCCGTCGCACATCTCCCATGCATGCAGAGAGTAAGTAACAAGCGCACGCACATAGCCGCAAAGATGGACAGAGTACTCTGCAGGTGCTGCATATTTCATGTTTGTAGATGTGTGAAGAAAAGAGAGCAAAGAGAGAGGTGCGGTCTCCCTTCGTTGTCCTGCTTTCACTCAGTGCTGCAGTCAGCTGCTCCACCAGAGATGCAGTGCTGCGTTAAGTGTATCTAATGCACCCTTTAAAATTGGACTTCTATTTTTAACATTGTGAGGGTTTAACGATGAGTCAAAGCAGAGCTGGGCGAAATAGTTGCAGAATACATTTTGAACGGCTGAAGCTTTGCAGACACATACTGTTAGTGAACATGGCTTCATTGGGTCAGGTTGACTTTCACAAAGCACCCCAAATATTGGCACGTAGCCCAGTTTGTGTGATGTTTATTTGAACCCTCATCCAAATCTATTGCCAACGTGGGCCTGATAAAACAGCACTTCTACCTATTTGTTTGGGGGATTTAGCCAGTGGATTTAGTATATCTTGCTAAGCCAGAGTGCAAAAAATAAATAGCTTGTATGCAGACCCAAACAGGGTTCTTTCAGTACTGCTATTGTTTGGAGGAGAAACACGTGCAGTCAGATATCATAAGTGCTAACTTCTAATCAGTCTAGATTAGGTGCATTGATAATTTGCAAGAGAAAACGCATCGCTTCATAATCCTGGCTCGTTTGTTAGCTGTGCGGCTAGCAGCTGAATAGGCAACACCCTGTTCCACTCGTGTGTAGGTGTACAGCATGCACAGTTTGTTGGAAGCTCTGCTTGCTGTACACCTACTTGTATTACAGGCCTGGAGGCTTGAACTCGTGCCAGGAGGTTAGCTGTTAGGTTAGCTGATAAAGATTAAGAGCCTACTGTTGCTATGAGCTATTTTACACATATAAAAACAATAAGTACTTAGAAAAAGAATAAAGAACCAGACAAATGAGATACCTTAGTTCTGTCCCATCTGTAAGTCTGTTCAGTAACATGGCCAGGTTTGGACAAAACCCTGCAACTGTAATAAATTAAAATTTTCTATTACCATCCATTCTTATTTCATTCGTAACACCAGTTTCTGCCTTTTAAACATTCCTACATCAACGACCAGCTGTTTCTCTGGTGCGTCAGGAGTACTTACCTCCACTGTGATTCCCTCCAGTCTTATAGGCCACATGCTGCAGAGAGACCCCAAGAAGAGAGCGACCCTAGAGCAGATTGAGAGCCATCAGTGGCTTCAAGGTGTCGACCCCTCCCCAGCCACAAAGCTGTCTACTCCTCTGGTGTCCCATCGCAGCTTGTCGGAGGAGGAGCATGGCTCCATCATCCAACGCATGGTGCTCGGGGGCATCGCAGACAGAGACGCCATAACTGAGTATGTGTCCCTCTCTCGTACAATCACACATAAGTAAAAATCAATGCAAAGCTGTTCTATCTTGTATAATCTCCGAAGATTCGTCATGGTTCACTCGTCCCACTGAAGTGTAATTGAGTGTCTTCAGCAGTTTAATTGGCATTAACAAGCAGCTGGCAGTCAATCCTGAGCTGTCAAATTAAATCTCCACTCCCGTCACTTCCCTTTTCCACTCACGGGTGGGGTGAGGCGTTGATCTGTGTTCCATATATGTGTGTGCGCGTGCATACTTTTGTGCATTTTGGACCTCAATTTGATTTCTGTCTCCTCCGTCACAGGGCTCTGGAGTCTAACCAGTACAATCACATCACAGCTACCTACTTCCTGCTGGCCGAGAGGATGCTGAGGGAGAGACAAGAGAAGGAGCAACACAGCCAGACACGATCACCCAGCCCCAGCAAGGCCCAATTCAGGTACACACACACCCCAGCGCACATACACAAACATTTCCTGAGACAGACAGAATGCTGCCTCTGCAGTGCTGCGTACTGTCAGTTTACGCAAAACAAGTCTGACAGAGGATGGACAGACGGAGCCCTTTTTTTTTCAGCAGGGATTGAAGGACACACTGAGAATAGAAGAGAGGCTGCAGATCAGCAACACTGTGAGGGATGTGCTACCAGAAATATCCTGCAACAGAACAAAAGCAGCGTCTTTTTATTTTCTCTTCTGAGAGACTGAATCTAACATTGAAGATTTAACTATGAAGTTACACTAAACCTCTAAAATAAAGAGAATTTTATATAATTCTATGAAAATATTAAGTAAATGAGATTAGAAGAAAAAAGTAATATAGATTAAAGAATAATCTCACTGCTTGTTTTGTGGATTCGACATATTTAGCTCTATTGTCTTGCATCACAATTTTAAGGCCAGTCAGAGTTGGAGAGGAGCATCATATTTCCCAAAGTGCCTTCAACCATCTCTCATAAATTCCTAGCAATATAGCACTGAACTTAAATTCAACCACTCCAACAGAATTAAATATTAACAGCATGGCCATTTACCACTCTTATTCTAATGTAGGATAAATGGAGAAAATAATGTGGCTGTTACCATTAGAGAAGTAAATAATTCAGCATTTTGAGAAATTTTCTTTGAGTCTCAGAACAAATCAGTGAAGCATAGCTAGCGGCTCGTTAGCTTAGCTTGGTGTAAACTGTTAAAATACGTAAAATAGTGAGTAACACGAGGTGGAAGAGAGTCATTAACAAACACCTGAAGATCAACATTTTATACATGGTATCACTTTTTTACATTTATATGGTTTTAATGCATGCACAGGTTTTAATTAATGCACAGAGCCTGGAGCCAGTTAGCAGATAGCTTTGGTTTGAGATTATAAATATAGAAAATTGCTAACTTTTGATAAATTGGTAGCTTACGGTATATTTGTGTACTTCATATATCTTATATATGCTATAAGGGGGTTTATTAGGAATCTTCAGTGTTTTATTTAGCTTTATATTTTTAGTTATGTTATACAGAACCAGGCTAGCTGCTATAAGTTTTTATGCTAACCTTTCTAGCTGATTACAGCTAGGTATTTACTCTATTTATTTATCAGTTTTTTTTGTCTCTTGAAAAAAAAAAAGTAAATGTCATTTTTTTGCCACCATTGAAATAACTTAAGAATCGTATGTAATTTATTAATTCTCAACATTGTATTTGGCCCTTTGCAGGCAGTCTTGGCCCACCAGAGTGGATGTTCACCAGGATGTCAGCGATGGTTTAGGGGGTCCAGCTATCTCCCACCCTGGAGGGCCGCAGTCCCCTGCCCGTAGTGCTGAGAGCCTCCACAAAGGCCCCAGGCCTAAAACAGCTCTTCTAGATGTCAGCCAGCGGCAGGAAAATCACACTCTAGCATCCAGCCAGCAGCAGCAGGCGCCACAACAAAACCAGGAGAGAGGGCTCAGACCTCTGGCAAAGCCCCACTCCAACCCCCTTAGGTTGGGCTCTCTTTCTTCAGTGGGTCCTGGAAAACCTCGGAGTCCCAGCCTTTTCAGCGTGGAAGAGGATGAGGAAGAAGATGGGGCAGAAGACAAATGTTTGCCCCCCTGTACACTGCCTTCTCAAGTGGTGCTTCGTTGCAAAGCTTCCTCCTCATCGTCGTCTTTGTCCGGTAATCGGCTGACATCTCGTATGAGTGCTCCAATTCTCAACCAGATCCACGAGGAGGATAAGGAGGACGAGGAGGAAGAGGAAGAGAGCAGGGAGTTGCAGGGACTTGGCCCGCCCAAACCCAGCCTGAGCCTCAATCTGAACTCTAGGATACCTTCACCTTCAACACTCATGTCCTCACCTAAAACTGTTGGTGCACTGGCACCAGTTGCCACGTTCACTCCTAGCTCAGAGACTAGCGATGATGATACAGAAAGTCACTATAAACCTGACACAGTAAGTCTAGATGAACATGGGGTTGAGAGAGGAGGGAGGAAAGAGGATGGAGAGAAAACGGGGGCAGGACAGGACAGTCCTTCCAACTGTGCCAGTCCTGGATCAGGGTCAGGCCAAGGTAAAGGCACAGCCAAGGCTGCCAGCGGTCTGGTGGAAAGCCTAAAGCTGATGAGCCTGTGCCTAAGCTCTCAGTTCCACAACTTAACGGGGGGAGGAGGGGGAGGTGGCGGAGGTGTTGCTGCTGGCAGTGCCGGCAGTGCTGGTGGAGATGCCCAGGACCGTCCCATGTGGAGAATGTGCATGGGCGGATCCACTGGTAGTTTAGATAAGGTCTCGCTCCTGGGTGGCCCCTCGCCCAGGGGCAACCTGTACCACCAGCCCCCGCTGGGAGACGCACTGGCAGATCCACTGCTGGAGGGACCCTGCTCGGGCCGATTGAGGCTGGGAGAGCTGGACCTGGCCCGGGAAAACCACAGAAACATGAAGAACCGTGTGCTGCAGATGCCTCTGAGCGACAAGACTCTGTCCGTCAACATTCACCGGAGCCCCAAGGAGGGTCTGCTCTGCACGCCAACCCCACACAGCTGCTGCCAGGTCATCTAGAGCACACCTCCACGCTCCTCCGCTCATATTCCTGCGACCATTATTATTCTGCTTTCATTTCAGTGATGTCACCACATGAATGCGCATTGTTTTTGCATTTCTATTTCTTCCCTTTTGTTTTGACACGCATTGGTGAATAACTGGGAGGTCCAAATGCCAAAAAATTGCACATTTAGAGACAATAAGTCTCCACGGAGGACACTGGGTGCAATGCCAAGTATGTGAAGCACTTTCAGCAGATTCAACAAAACACGGAAGGGGGGGAGGTCCTAACCGGCAGGTGTGTTTAAATGATGATACCGAAGGTGCTCACACTTTCACACTCTTAAATACCGTATGCGCACAACATTCACACCGTCAGCACTCTGGTAAGCCGATGAAAGGGAAAGCTGTAGATTTTTTTTAAAGTATCATGTTACATATCATCTTTTTGTTGTGTTTTGATGCTGTTTTTTAATATAATTTTTAAATTATATTTTGGACATTTTATCTTTTTTTTATTTTAATGCTTTGACTGAAAGAGTTAAGTGTTTTCACTGAAACAAGGACCAATACAGGGTGAAAATGATGACGGTGGCACACAATATTTTGTAGTCTTATCACTGTTTTATTTTTCTATCTCGAACATGCTCTATAGAAAAGGAAATGCACACTCGCTCGTCAAGTCTCTGCAGGTGAACGGCAGAGTTTGTACATATGTGAATATACCTAGCAGTACTCTGTACCTGTAGTATTAATGGTAATGTTGTATTGCGGTAGAAACCTGAATACTAGATCCTAACGCACCATTGTTCGTCATTCCTACTGGATATCCAAGGTTTTGGTTGAACCCAGAGCTCTAAAGCTGTTTAAAGAGATCAGAAATCTCCACCGCCACATAATCAAATTATTAAATGTGCAATGGCAGCTTTTTAAAGTGAAGTGGCCCTGTTTCTATGTCCGGTGGAAGGAAGAAAAATTTAAAACTGGGGCAAACCCAAACCATGTTCATCCCGTAGCTGTCCAGGATCACAGTAGCCACTGTTGTAGCGTATTCCAAGACAACAACAACAACAACAATCGAGGGGTTTAAATGGAAAACAACAGCACCGCCCCTTAAAGTGTCAGCCTGTGTAACTGGATGTGTGACCCACCCCTAGCGGAATATATAACTTGACAGTGCATGTGTTTTTGCTGTAGCAACCTTACTCTTAACCCACTGAGGTCAAGCCACCTATTGTATCTACCTAAGTAACAGATTCAAATGGTCACTTTACTGTAACCTCACAGCAATACCAGCGACTGCAAAATGTACAACAATAATATATGTGCCATAAGATCTGTCTTGAGCATATTGTACTGTATGTATATGATAGAGATCTATTAAAATAAAATGATGTGAATGGAGTCTCGTGTTTGTTTCTCGAATGTTGTAAATGTTTTCTCTTTTGCCATCAGTGTATCAGAGGTTTAAAGCACAGGTTCTATATATAATAGCCATGGTGATGTCACCCGTTGGTTAATGAGGTCTAATAGATATTGTCTTTATTGCCTAATGGCAGTTACTATAAACCTGATTCAGCAAGTATGGTTGAATGTAGTTTCTGAAGTAAAGTTTTTAAAATAAGATGTCTATGCACAGCCAAACAAGCCATGATTTTCAGTCTTTTTCTAATTTTATTGTCATCGACTTTAACATTTAACATGCTAACTGAAGCCTGCAGACTCTGAGCATTGCACTGTGTGATCTTGGGCTGAATTTGCTGGGACATCCACTCGTGGGAAGACTGTGACATTGTGTTAACACACCTGAATGCTCCAGACATGCAAACTGCTAAAACCTCTTTTATGATTATGCTCACACTTGCCGATGATCTGTTAGTCAAGTAAATTTGATTAGCAGCACCTGGCTAGTAAGGACGGACTTAGTTTTTCAGCAGACTGCATAAAGTCCTGTGAAACATTGTTTCTTTTCATATAATATATGTGAGGATCCACTTGGGTCCATGTGGCAGACATTTTCTCCTCACAGTGAACACAGGGCTCTCTGCGGAGATTTCATGTGCCCTCCAAATGACTGCAGACTCTTTCAGGCTGACTATCCGGCTTTAATTTTAAATATTAAAAGAATACTACTCATCCACTGTATATATAGCCTCCTGCATTTTCTCAAGCATAATCCCTATCAAATGTACTCCCAGTGGGCCAGTAAAAATAAACACTTGTGTGAAGCAGGACTTGAAACAAAAATTTGACAAAGTCTTGAGCAAAGTGTGTATACATGCAATAAATCATGCGAACAATAGGGAAATTTTCCACTTGGCCTCTGTACAAGCATCAGCCTCCAATGCTGAACAATGAAGCCAACAAGGTTGTGGCAAAACTGCAGTTCTTCTAATGACCACTTGAGTCTCACTCCAAAAGGGAGACAACCTGTGTTAAAAATGACCAAATAAAGCTTGAAAGCTTGTGTTTACTGCCTGGTATAAAGGCTTGGCTACTGATGAGCCATAAAGTTACATGGATTAAATATGACAATTTATTTATTTGTTTTATTTCAGTCACTCACTTGGATCTCTCTGCCATGGGGCATTTTAAACGAAATTATCTGACAAATTACATGGCTAGCTTTGTGGTATAGGTGGTATAGCCCGTCCAGGAAGTCTGGGTTTCAGTCAGTCAAATTATTGCATATTTTTTATAAATATTTAGTTTTTTAGGAAAGCTCACTAGCCCTAGGTGATAACTTATCTCGGCCACCCTTTGTCCAAATATGGTCATTTCTGGGTCCCAGAAATAAACATGCCCCCAGCCAGAATGATAAGACTGATGCTTCAAAAATGCAGACTGAAAAAGCCAATGACTGATCTCCATCTTTTAGATACAGTTCATGCTTCTGTACAGCGTTGCTTCTTTTTTTAAATATAAGAATTGGCGACCTCTGCTGGTCATCAGAAGAATGAATATTTTAGACATTTCTTGATGCATTCTCAATCATCCAGGAAAGTAAATCTCCAAAAGTTGATTCTGTTCATCTGGACGTAGCGTTTTGTGGGAGAAACGTTTCATCACTCATCCAAGTGACTTCTTCAGTCTGAGCTGACTGCAGGTTTCCCCAATCTTATAAACAGTACATTTGCATAATGACTGAAACCAGCCCACTGAAGGAACAATGGGCTGGGAGCAGTGGCGGTCCTAGCCTGTTTGCCGCCCTGGGCGAACACTCCCTATGTGAAGTAGGTGGAATGAAGACACAGTTCCAAAAGCAAACACACTTCGTCGATTCTGAGAGTGGTCCTGTTGCTGAGGTTGGTGTCATCCTGTAATCTCTTACGGACTACCTCCAACGCTTCCGTGACTGGGATGCAAGTGAAGAGAGATGTAACGTCGTACGAGACCATGGTTACATCTGCCTCCATAATGACATCTCTCACCTTCTCAACAAAATCCAGGGTGTTCTGGATGTGGTTTTCAGAGCTGCCCACCAGCGGGTTGAGGATTGAAGCCAGAAACTTGGAGATGTTATAGGTGACAGAGTTGATCAACTCTGTCACCTATAACATTGTCTTCATTCCAGATATATAAAGTCTCATTCCAGTAAAGGAGGCCATTTACGTGAAAAGGGAAAGACCATCTCTGAATCGAGGAGGGGGCCTAAGGGTACATCTTTCGCCATCTTACAATGCTGTGATTGCAGTCATTCCCCAACTCTCTGTGAATGGTACTCATGGCCATTGATCAGTGGTCTTTGATCAGTGGGTTTTGGTCAGTGGTTGTTGATCAATGATCATGAGAATTTGAATAATTACGATTAAGGAGCTGACCTCCCTGAGCTGAGACTGAAGAAGTCACTTGGATGAGTGACGAAACGTTTCTCCCACAAAGCGCTGCGTCCAGATGAACAGAATCAACTTTTGGAGATTTTAGACACTTCCATTTCGGCTTTGTGCTCATCTTTTACAATACAGTAAGTATTAAATAACTACTATGCAGCCATGTTGTTTGCTAATTAAGGTCAAAAGATGCGATAAAAATCAATGGTGAATGCACTGTTTGGCCAGCGCTGTGCTTCATGTAGTACTTATTTTTATGACTTTTGCCTCCAAAGCTGCCAAACCAAGTCGACTGTGGTTTAATCGTTCAGTTTTAGCACGTGTTCCACTTTTCACACATAATTTCTCCAAGGTAGGTGATATAGCCACACCATAGGAGGTGCACAATTGATGCGACATGTTTTGTGCTTGTTATCTGATGTCTAGAAACAGAAAGAACAGGGAGTTCTGTCTCTGTGGAAGAGGCTTGATTCATCAGAGTGGGCCTGTGTGCGCTAAAAATTGTCCCATTGTGTTTATTTTCCTGAACGGCCACAACCCCTCCACAAACACAGCAGGGAGTTGTAATCTCTGCAACATCTGGGCTACTGTTCCACATCAGCCAGCTGTGAGGAAATCAGATCAGACCAGATGAGCTTTCGGGTCGATGCGTGAACCCGTGCGACCCACAGGCTCAGACACACAGACACTCATACACTCCCGCAGTGATGCCAAGCACAGCAACAGTGACACACGAACAAGCTGCCACAGCAGCCATGTAGGACAACGTACACGCAAATGAGCAGGTGACAAAAATGTCATACGGGGTTTTTTTTTAAAAGAGTGAATGGATCGGCGAGGAGAGTGTGCCAGAGTGAGCATGTCACGTGTGCACCGAGGCACGTGCTGGATTCATTCCTATCATCTACCCACATCGTTCTCAGCAGTGAGAGACGTCACTGCCATCTGATTTCTCTCAATATCTTTCTGTATATTCAAACTCTATTAGTTCCTTCACTAGTTTGTTTTAATATACTGAAATCACTAAACATCTAGAATATGATAATCATGATGTAGAGGGCAAACTTGAATGAGTTTTTCAAGAGTATATCGGGGATCAGCCAGGCTGACTTGCTGAGAGGACCTATCTACACTAACAGCAGCAGATAGATTATCTGGTGATAACCTTTACTGTGACTCTTTGTAATGAGAGTATTCCCCATCCTTGAAGCTGAAATGCTAAACATTAAGAATGGAAAAAAGACTGAAAGGGTCTGCTCCTAATGATGAACAGCATTGCCAGAATACCCCCCCCCCCCCTTTTTTTGTAGCACATTTCTTTCACAGCTCACAGTGTCATTTCTTGGCTGCAGCAAGCACGCTAAGCGCCAACTGTACTTTACCTGCCCAGCACTAAACAGCAGTCAAACTCAGTTAGCCACCAGCTTGTGAACAGTGTTAACTTAGTGGAGCATGCAGCTACTAAAGAGACAGATATTTCTCAACAATACAGAGCTAAAAGGGAGTAGTTATTGAATTTATAACCATCAGATGTGGGTCTATAACTGCTGGGGTGTCATAACTGCCTCCACATCTGGGGTGCAATACATCGAGGCGCTTCCAGCTTATTGTTTCATTAGTATTAAAAATACATCATTGCACTTCTAACATGAACTGTAGTTTGAGTGGTGTAATACATCACACAAGCTGACACAGCCAACAGCTCATTCACACCTTCGTATGTTTGTTTCTACACTCTCTTGTTAGCTTTCTGCACATGTGATCACTCAAGAAGTGTCTGAAATGCACACTTTCGGGTTTAATTAAGGAGGTTTTACAAATATTTTTGCATTAACAATTTAGGAATTTACAGTTACTGTACACAGTCTCCATTTTCAGAGGCTCAAAATAATTGGACAATTCACCAAAGAGCAGTTTCACAGCCAGCTGAGGCTTGTTCCTTTTTTATTTCATGACAGCGGGACCAGACATAATACCTGAAGTTGATTTTTTATTTTATAGTTTTTTACCTTCATTTCACTTATGAAGCTGAAAGACATTTGAGTGCAAATGAGACTGAAAAACCAAAATAAACCCATCAGAAAAAGAGTAAAAACCTTAGTAGAGGCCAAATCAGCAATCTGGCACAATCTCAAAAAGAATGGCCACAAAGCAACATCAAAAGGCCAGAATGACTTAACGAAAGGGCATGATGACAGAATTATTTCCATGGAGAAGAAAAGCAACTTCACAACATCAAACCAATTCAAGAACACTTTCTAGGACATAGGAGTATGTTAGGAGTGAGGTCATTCACAGCAAGGTACAAACCACTGGTTATACTCGAGAGCAAGAAGCCTGCACTGCAAAAACAACTAAAGAGATTCGCAAGGCAAAGAATTGGGATGTTCTTCGATGGCCAAGTCAATCTCAATCCAACAGCACATCCTTTTCAGTTATTAAATACAAACCCGTAAGCAGAGAGACCCCCAAACAAGCAGCAAATAAAGAGGGGTCGAATAAAGGCCTGGAAGAGCATCTCAAAGAGTTAAACCCAGACATTTGGTGACGTCTGTTAGATGTACACTTCAGGGAGTCATTGCCAGCAAAGGGTTTTCATCTAAATATTATTTTAAAAATCCTTACGTATGTTAGCTTATCAAATTATTTTGTGTCTCTGGAGGACTGTGTATGAAAATGGCTAAACAGTATGTCCATCATAATGTAAATGTTTTGTTAAACACATTGAATTTAAGCTGAAAGTCTGCCCTTTGTTGAATGTGATTTTGAACAAAACAATTATGGAGCTAAGTGTGTAAAGTCTTGATTCAAAGCAACAACAAAACACAGCAGTCAATTGATTACTAAACGAGTCGTTCGGTATGGGTGTGGCCGTGTGTTTTTACGATGTACGGTCTCTGTGCGGCTTAAGCTGCAGACTGAAAGCTGTATCTGTCAGCGCAACATTTAATCTGACTGTCAGAGGAGCTGAATGGTGAGGCTGAACTCCTGCCACCGAGCTGTCAGCGGAGCGGCTGATAAAACTGCTGCAAGAAACAAAGTCCCTCAGTACACACATGCACAGACGCACAACGCAGCACACAATTTCTGTGAGCCAGACGGACACCTCTTAGGCTAAGTGCAGCCTGCTGAGACACTGCACTCCTCTGTTATTTTGAAACTTAATTTCTTTGTGACTATTCCCAACCAGCAGCACACACACACACACACACACACACACACACACACACACACACACACACACACACACACACACACAGCAGTTAATCTCTGAGTACACACACGCTGTTTTGCCATCTTTTTTTATCCGACATTGAGAGTGATGTGTTTGTGTCTGTGTATATGTGTGTGTGTGTGTATACTTGCTCAGCTATCTTTGTGGGGACCAGTTTCAGTTTTCTACAGCACTGAGCAGTGGGATTTAGGTTAGAGTTAAGCCAAAGGTTTGGGCTAGAGAATGTCTTACATGACATAATTTTACAGTCTTTTGCAGTTAATGTCGTCACAAAACTAACCACGCAATCGTGTTTGTGTGTGTTCATTTGATAAGTGTATTCATAGTTTAGCAGTTTTGTTTGCTCATGTCAACCATGCAAATTCAAGGACTGCCAGGCAGGACAGGCAGGAGGGAGAGCGAGAGGGGAAAATTCAATCTGAATCAATTAAAGGCAAATTTCATTAGCCGTGACAGCATGGAAAAGGGGAAACAGGAGGAAATCGCTACTGAGAAAGAAAACCTATCACAGATATTACACAGAAGGTGCCACAGGCATTCTCGCAATTTAACAACAAATAAACCTGTGAAACTCAAATTTTATGAGCAAGAAACAGAGGCGCAAACAGGATCCAGGAAATTTATGTGGGGGAAGCTACATTGGAAGCAGAGATAAGGCTCTAAGTGTTGGAAGAGCAGTCCAAAGATGCTTAGAGTTGGGTTGACGATGCAGATGTTACTGTTTGCAAGGACATCAGTGGGGATGGCAGACCTCCACTAGAGCCACATCCTGTTGGTTATGAAAGCTGTTTTAATTGATCTTAACTATGACAAAGGCCTGTTGGATGTTACCCAAACCCACAGAGAATTCTCAACCCGAAGGCAGAAATTCTGGCAAGAAAGCCCTTTGTGTCTGAACATAATTAACAATAGTAGCCTGTGGTCTGTTTTCACACATGGTATAAAGAACCTGCAGGGGAATGATAAACACTCATTGTTCAGTTTTAAAGTAGAACTCCACTCATTTTACAAACCCAGGCCAATTTATTAGTCATGGTGAGAACTAAGCTGTGCATAAAACAGATATATAAAGTCTCATGTGCACCAGAGAGTGCAGCTCGTGCTAAGAATCAAGCTATTTTTATAAATATAAAACTTTATTTTTAGGTATGATGTTTGGAAGCAAATTCATAGACTGTGACGGCTGTAGCCACTCAGGGTTACCTGTTGGTTGTGGACTCATTTGAGGCCTCAAGTTCTGCATTTTGACCATTGCTGCTTTGCAAGTGGATGTGCCATTTAAAGGCTGATCTGATTGAGAAACACCGGAGGACGCTGCATGCAACTGGTAATTGAAAATTTACCAACTCCAAGGCATGCCCTAAATGATAAATGATAACCCTGCCATTTGTTGTAGTTGTTGACTTGCTTTTAGATCTTTATTGAAGACGGAGTGTCTGTGGACAGTGAAGAGACAAGCGAGAGCAGTGTGACTGAAATATGGTGAAATGATCGCTAAAACTAAAAAAATATAGAAGAGTTCAAAACTGTTTCTTCATCAAAGCATTAATTTAAAGTAAAATTGCATTAAAGAGATTGAAACTTTTCTTGCATCAGTTGACAAGTGCACTATAAACCCTTACATACTAGACTATTCATGCCTTCACAGTGTAGCTCTGGTCAAAATCTATGCCAAAGTTTGAACTATAGGTTGATTTACAATGTTTAAATAGTCTGCTTTCTGAGCAGTGGTAGGAAACCTAGCATGTGTGGGATTTTCACATGTGTTTTCCACCCTCATTATAATCTCATGACTTTCCCGACTGCTCTTTAAATATGTGTTTTAATCTCAGTTGGCTCAGCGTAAATAGATTAGGTTTTTAAATATATTTGCATTCATATAGTGTTTTTTAGTCTTAGTGGCCTCTCAAATAGCTTTTTACGAGTCACGGTTTAAACAGTTCATCTGCCTCTCGACCGTGGCACCTTCTGACCTCCACAGAACTGCTTTTCCTCATGTTCACCATACATGATCGCTAGTGTGCTGTTTTACTCTTCCTGTGTTTTGAGATTTCTCCATGATCCTTCAAAGACCATCAAGTGCCTGTTTCCGTGGGAACCTGGGCACATGGGGCGGGAACACAGGCAGTTCACACGACAGTGTCAAAAGTTCCCCTGAACTGTGTCACTACTGTCCAATAGAGCATATCACAGACATGACACATGCAGTTTCACAGTTTCAAGTTTTACTAAAATCACAGTTTTTCTCGTTTTGACCTGTAATTGTGAATAAAATCCAGGACAAATGAATCACACACTGACATGGATGAAATTTGACCTGGAACAGCTGGAACAGCCAAAAGATTTGTTATTTTTACAGCAATCCAATGTCATAAATGGACACATTTGACCCAAACAGTATGTAAAGGTTAAATGGCTTTGCGGTTGCAATGGTCGATGTTCATAATAAACATGGATTAAACCTGAGCCCAGAGGCCCCACCCACCTACTGCCAATCAGAAGAGAGTTTGTTTGAACCAGGTATCGGGAAAAAATACTCCACTAGAGTCAAAGTATAAAAATATGGAACTGGAATTGGGCATAATCAGTCCCCTTATGCAAGTCAAGGGCATTTTAAAGTGTATATACGTTTACTTCCCACTGTGTTAGCCATACCTGTTATGTAATATCTAAAGCCAATGTCAGCATGCCAGCAATTTAGACATGTAGACATGGTCAAGATGACTCCAAAAACCAGTTTTGATTTCACAGGCCTACACTCAATATTATGAGTGTTTATGTTAACTTCTATTTTACTACTTTTCAAAGTTTTATTTTGCCCTTTTCACTGCCTAAGGACACTGTACACCTGCATAGGTTTTTATCTTCTGTGTTAAACACATTGAGTTTGATGAAATGTATATAAATAAAACTGACATTGTCATTGCTAAACATCAAACTGAACATCAGAAAGGGAAAGAAAGAAGACTTTGAACATAGTTTTGTTGTTGATGCCTGATGGGTCGGTCTGAGTATTTCAGTAACTGCTGATCTACTGCAGAAAATATCCAGTGAGCAGCAGTGAAAATACCTTGTGGATGTCAGAGGTGAGGAGAATGGACAGACTGCTTCAAGCTGATTGGAAAGCAGCAGTAACTCAAATAGCTTCAAGGTGTGCAGCCTTCCTCTCCTGTCAGCTAAGAATAGGAATCTGAGGCCACATTTCGCACTGGTTCACCAAAATTGGACAACAGAAGATTGGAAAAGCACTGACTGGTCTGACGAGTCTCGAGTTCTGCGGCCACATTTAAAAAGTAGGGTCAGCATTTGAAGTAAATCACTTGAAATCATGAAGCCATCCCACCCCACATCAAAGGTTCAGGCTGTTAATGGTGGTGTAATGGTGTGGGGGATATTTTATTGGCACACTGTGGGCCCTTTAGTATCAGCTAAGCATCGTTTATAAACCACAGCCTACCCAAGTATTGTGGCTGACCATGTTCTAATGGCTGTTTCCAGCAGGATAACACACCATGTCTGAAAGCTCAGGTCATCTCACACTGGTTTACTGAACATGACAGTGACTTCACTGTACTTAAAGGCCTCCACAGTCACCAGATCTCAATCCTTAGACACATTACACATTACTTGATGCTACCATTTCAACATGGACCTAAATATTTAAGAAATGTTTCCAGCACCTTGTTGAATCTGTTCTTGAGCTAAAAGGAGAGTCCAACCTGTTAACTGTAGCAAGATGTACCCAAGAAAGCAAACGGTGACCAGTGTATAGCCCTCTGAAGTATGTGATTTGCTGTTATTTATCAGGGGAGTGGCCTAAAATGAGTACCAATGTTGCTCCACCGATTTACACACATGGGGATGGCAGGTTAGGTCAGGGGTGTATTGTGATCATGTCCCTCCACTTAATCCGTTACAGAGAAGCAGAGTGATCCAAATAAACATACATATGTTTACAGCTTTGACATGGGGTTATAAATAATTAATGTTTAATTTAGTAGTATTATTATTTAATATATGATAATAACCACAGATTGTGCATATATATGTGGGTAAAGAAAGCTTAGCTGTGCTTTAAAATCAAAGTAAACCAGCAGCTGGGACGAGCGTGGAAATCTGCTTGGTGACAGGAAGTAGCTCTGAGTCCAAATTTAGTTCTGCAGGATCAATAGTTTCAGTGAAGAGAGATAAATTACCACCTCTACAGGATTTTATGAATCAGTAGCACTGCTACTTCAGCAGCAGTCCCAGTGATGTCACTGCTGATGATCCTTAATATAAAAAGTTTTAATGCCTCTTTGGTTTCCATTCAGTCCTTCTGCGAGATGAAGAGAAGTCATCACATCACCAGCTTTTGTGCCACACGCGTGCAGAGAACAACCATCCAGATGGCAAACTCGGGGCTCTGGCTCTGTTAGTCTTCCCTGAAGCGCTCAGTCAGAATTTAAGTGCTGAGATCATTAAGCTCTGGCGCTTTCCGTGTAACGTGAGAGCCGCGATGTGCTGTGAAGTGCTCTCGCTGCATAAAGGCTGAGAACATTATGGAGTTCTGGGGAAAAAATCAGAGCACCCTTCAGATCTTTGATATTTCAACTCCCTAGACAGCCAGATAGAAAGAAAGGAAGGAAGATATTACCTTTTTTTTTATTCTACACTGATTTCACTCCGCACAATCTTTTCTGTTGTGCAAATGTCTGTCTGGCTGCTACTTCTGTGGCTAAAAATAAACGCCCGGACTGTAAATATCATCAGTCACCGATGAGCTAACTATTATTGTTCGGATTGTTCGGAGGGGAGTGGAGCTGCCTGTGAATGATGTGAATGATGCATGCATCTAATTACATTGTTTGATTGCCACATGAAAAATTAACTTAATTGTCTGTCAAAGTGGTGATTGATGCATTTAGCTAAGCAGATGTTTTGGACTCCTGGAAAACTGTCTGATGGATTAACTCCACATAAAAAAAAAGAAAAGAAATGTATGCAGAAAAGTGTTCGAGCATTGAGCAAACTTACAGCTGTGCAACCCGGAAATAGTCAGAATAATATGCAACATTACTGCAGTCTTGTAAATAAATGAAACACCAATTTTCCTGATGCTTTGGCAGCTCCAGCCTGTGTGTGTTTCTGCTGATTAAAGCGACACCGAGAGCCGATGGCTGGCGGCAGCAGTGGCACAGTGTGCACTTCTGTAGGCGCACACCTTTTATGTGCAGTTATTTCAGGCCCTCAGGCTTTCAATTATATCCAAACCCAGTATGAAAGCTCCTGTCACTTCTCTCACTTGTTTCCCTTTTTTGTAATGAAATGATTTCATGTCCATGTGACTGAGTGGGTGACAGAGAGAGACAGAGACACGATGAGTAAGCCTCCAGGTCTATTAAGCAAGTGAGGACAGTGGTCTGTGCTCATGGTGTGTGTGTGTGTGTGTGTGTGTGTGTGTGTGTGTCCTCAAAAAAAAAGCAGTGCACGTGGAGCCCCTGCTGAACGGTCCTCGCTTCTTTGATGATGAGCCATCCGACGTCTTCAAGAAAAACAAACAACCCATAATCACCCCGTCCAACCACAGCATCGCTTCCTGCAGGTCCACAATCTAAACGACTCCGTCTCTGTGGCTACCCTGTTGCCAGGAGACAGTTCGGGTGGGCCGGGTTGATGTCTTAGTAATGATGGAGACGGGCAGAGCTAACAGAGGGGTTACATCGGTAAAGGCAGAAATAACATTCAAATAATCTCCTGCTCAGTCTAGTGAAGTTACTGAGCAGGGAAATCTTCTTCCCATGCTTCCCACCTTCTACCCATGCTGAAGGTGAAAGTGCAAACTTTCACCTTCAGCATGCCGCTACAGCATTAAAGTTTTCTTGTAAACAAAACTCAGGCTATACTTTATATTTAGCTTCTAATCAAAGATACGGGGTCACCAAAACAACCCTGACTCATCAGGGCACGGACACCAGACCTCTGTGGGGTGGTAGATGGCGCCTCCGTGAATCATCTTTGCACAACATCGCTTATGCTTAATAAGATCTGTGGAGTTTGGGGGACATCTTGATTCTTTGTCCTTTAATTTCAGTGTTAAACAAGCCTTTATGAAGCCGCCTTTTCCATCTGATAAAATATCACCCAAATTAGTGATGCGGAAAACTAGTCAATGCATTTCTTACTTCTAAATTCGATGTGTACTTCCTTGTTATCAGGTCGTCCAAAAAGCTCCCTGAAGAGTGAGGAGTCCTAACAAGGACTTTCTGTAAAAAGTCTTGAATAACCAGACATCATTATATCTTAAAGATCTCACAGAACTATATTATCTGAAAATAACTGGTGGTGGCAGGTGGCTGCTCCTCCCTGAGCCTGGTTCTGCTGCAGGTTTCTTCCTGTTAAAAGGGAGTTTTTCCTTTCCACTGTTGCCAAGTGCTTACTCATAGGGCTTTCTCTGTATTATTGTAGGGTCTTTACCTTACAATATAAAGCAGCCTGAGGTGACTGCTGTTGTGACTATTAAATAAATTATAAATAAAACTGAATGATTAATCATGCTTGTATAGACTCAGGCTTCCTGGGGATTTCCCATGATGCACTAAGCACTTGAACTCCACTCTCGGTGCATTTATATGGTATCCCATCATCTGCCTATCAAAATGATGACTTTTCTCTCTCATAATTTGTATTTTTTTCTGATCGCTGTGTTTTTTTTCTTCTCTTCTTTCACTCTCCCATCTTAAAGTGGAAATCTTCTTCCCTATCCCATTCTTTCCTTCCTTACACTGTAGGATCTGTATGTTTCAATATAAAGCAAGTTGATAAATAAAATCCATAAATTTAGCTCAGTGCAATTTTATTTTACTTTGTGCTGTTTCTCAGTGCATTTCCTGAATACCTCTTAAGGTGCAGCAGGGTGTATTTTCCTGTTGGGGAGAATATCTCTTTGCCATAGCTGGGTCTGTAGCAGTGTTTTGGCAGGTTGTGCATGTAACATCCAAATATATGCCAGGACCTAAGGTTTCCAGGCAAACTGAAATAATCATTGTTGTTCACTGCGCCTGTCAGTGGTTTTAATGTTGCGGCTGATGTGTGTGTTTTGAATTGTGTAGTGTGTATTTTGATGCAGAAAATTACAAAAGAAGATGAAGCTTTAATTTCTCCAATTTACTGAGTTATACAATAAACAGGGTTAAAAATGGATTTAAATGGAGTGTACAATACGACCGGAAAAAGAGCAAACAAAAGGACAGATAATAGTATTTTTGCACACTCACACATTCACAAATTTAATGTCTCACAGTAACATGTTTCCTTCATGCTGATGGGTCTTTGAACAGAAGTCCTATTTTTAGTCCAGCACTCATCTCTGACCCTATTCTGTCACTGCAGTTGTGACTTAGCAGCAAGCCGAGCGACGTACTGCTCTTAGAGCATCACTGTCCAGGTCTCCTGAGTAGGTCACTCAACTCAATATGCATGTGAGGTTACTTTGTGTGGGATTCGCTGGCACGAGTGTGCAAAACAGAGAGGCGCTGATGCACGCACGCTGTTACTGTGCTGCCACCTGCTGGTCACTTCCCACACAGTCACAGCGGCTCTTCTTAGAAGTGAAAAGGTTTCCTAAAAATCCCATCCAGCCCTTTGCCCCACTTACTTCTCCCTCATATCTCTCACAGAGCGGGTGAGGGGTCAGAAAAGGAACAGTCTGTTTACTTTGTCTAGATCCATACAGAAAACAACTAATTCCCTTGAGATGACATTTCTTCATTTTTTTGATAAGAGTTTCCCAACAAGTTCTAGGAAAAATGTTAGACCCAGCTCCTCTTCCCACAATCTCAAAAACATTTAACAACAAATGCAACACTGGCTGCATTTCACAATTATTTACAAAATTGTTGTATGTGCTTGAGGCAGGATAAATAAACCTGTGGCACCGTCTGACTTCAGACGCCGGGCCTCATGGAGTATTAGACAGATAATGAGGAATCCTCAATCCAGCACTGATGAAGAGTCTTACAGTATAACACTTCTCTGGCTCTGTGTGTTTTCTCACTGCTCTGTTCCTTCCCCTTTCCATTTCTCCTCCGTCCTGGCGAGAATCTGAAGCACCGTCTGGTTGAAGTCCTCAGGCTGGTCTGCGAAAACATAATGGCCCGCTCCTCTGATCACCTGACAAGCGCACACACAGTGGATGCGAAATAGTTTTGAGATAAAGGTGCCACCGTTCCACAAGGCAAATAAAAGTAACTTGACATACATTCAGGCAGATTTAGGCAATAAAAATGCTTAAAATCTTGCTTAAAATGTATTTTGAACCTTGTACTGACAAAGTTAAAGGTGCAAAATGTAAAATAGAGAACCTACTCGGATTTCCACATCTGGCCTGGTTTTCTTGAATGCATATCCAGAGTGGCTGTCAATACTGGACCGGGATCCATAAATGAAAGAAATAGGAATTTCAACCTGGATCTGGCCGATCCTGTCTAGCATGGGCCTCTTAGCCCAGCCGTAGGGAACGGTCATGTTCTTAAAGGCTGTCTCGCCACTGAAATGAAAAAATAGAAAAGAAAAATGCACAAGCTCCTAAGATCTTCTGAGAATGGACATATTTGTGCACGGATGGTTTAAAATGTTCGTCACCTCGGAGTCTGGGCATTCAGATGATAGATGTAGTCACACACAGTGTAGTCACTGAACACAGAGGAGTATTTCTGCTTGAAGTCTGACCTGATGGTCTGGACGAGCATCGGGCCTAAAAGAGACGCACAAGAAAAGAAGGAGATTTAGTTACAGTTCAGACCTTTGAATAGAACAATGGCACCTCAAGCAGACGTTTGATGTT
>NW_005187431.1:4731886-4734250 GCF_000239375.1 Pundamilia nyererei | reverse complement strand
CACACACACACACACACACACACACACACACACACACACACACACACACACACACACACACACAAAGTACCTGTGTGGGTATTTCAGCGTGTAGGCTGCAGACAGGTATCCTCCGAGGTTGTGTCCCAGCAGCACCATCTCCTGAAGCCCCACCTTCTCCCTCCACTCCTCCAGGGCTGCCACAAACTGATCCTCGGCCTCCCTGGGGTCGGTGCTGAACTGGGGACGGCTGCTCCTGCCAAAGCCCAGCAGGTCTAGAGCGTAGACCGGTCCACTGCTGGAGAGAGAATCCAGGTTGAGAGCCCAGAGGGCGACACCACCTCCGAAGCCGTGCAGCAGAACCAAAGGAGTGGTGGGCTGGGTTGGGGGCTGTGGGACACACGGGGCTGCTGACTGCTGCTGCTGCGTGGAGAAAGCTAAGGTCCACAGGTAGTTGCCACTCGATATCCGAACATGCTGCCTGGAGAAAGGCCGCTTCACAGCTGCGGCAGACAGAAAAGATTATAGGGCAGGGATAGAGAAACTGTTTTAACTCTGACTTTATGAAACACATAAACTACAGATCGGAAACAGCTACATCAGACACACTCACTCTTGAGGATTTTTTCCTCGGCATCTTTTAGTTGAGAAGGAGAGGTGGGACACCAGGAGGGAAGCCAACTTGATATCCAGGAACTGTGACTCAGACAGAAAGGATACACAAAAACATGCATGAAGGACACATAAAGCACGTGCAAACCCAACAATAAACTGACCTTTGGCTATATGATATTTTTGTAATCAGTGCTGCTGGTATGCAGTACTTGACAACAACATGCAATCAATGTCCAGAAAGAAGCCCAAACATGTCTTTGTTCTGTGTATTTTGGGTCACTTATGGTCAAATGCATTGTAAATCAGCACGATTTTAACATTTGGAGGACAAAGGCAGACGCTGATAAGATAGGGTGACCATATTTTGATTTCAAAAACAGAGGACACTTGGCCGAGTCATGAAGAACTTTAATAATACTGTTTGCTTAAAGAAAACTTTGACATATTTAACGATGCCTTCTCTGTGCGGTTAATGAATGGTGAAATTAAAAAAAAGAAAAAAAAGAAGAAGAAGTCATATAGGGTTTTACAACTCAACAAATGCAAAACGTTTGGTCACCCTAAGATTAAAAGTATTTTTCCTACAATAAAGTTTTGTATAGGAAGTCACTCACACAGCAGCCAGAATTAACAGGAAGATTCGGGCTCGAAAACTTTTCACTTTGGACGTTTGCCAGCAAGCGGGTGGCCTGTATATTTACACGACACCGTTTTCCTATAGGTTTGGTGTGGATGGATCTATTTTTTTTTAATCTACCTGTGAATACACTAATGCGGGTTCACACGAAGAGAACAAAGTTGTGTTTGTTGTCACACAAATGAACAGCATTCACGCTGAGAAGAAACAAAACGACAAAAACAACTAGCATGTCCAACGTGAAGAAGAAAGAAAGAAAGAAAGAAACGAAAGCAACTCACCTCTGCTCCTTGGCAGGTTGTAGCTCCTCCGCCATCCTTCGCATTGTGTAGCCTGCAGTGAGGGTCTCCTCCCGAGCTTACGAACCTGTTGAAAAACTACGGTCTGTGGTGCTGCGTTCAAGTACATTCGGACGGAAAATAAAAATAGCTGCCTAACATAATAACGACATGCTGCTTAATTAGAATGCTGTACATTTCATAATAAGTTAGAGTTCAGCTATCCCTCCGCTCATTTAATTCTTGGGGTTATTTAATTCTTTGGAGTTGGCATTTTCAGCGCTTCGTATTTGTTTTTTCCAACTGTATTGAAGGTAACATCATGATTTTAACCTCTGTACTCAGGTTGGCTTCGTCACCTTCTTGACTTTGTGTAACTTATATTGTTAATGTGCTTCTTTCGCACAGCATCTCATATAGTTTGATACAACCGAACTAATGAAGGCTATAAAACGCTTAAACCAAGGAAGAAACGTTTTTAAAGAATTGCCAGCGACACTCGGATTTTGTTAGAGCTAGCTTTGGCATGCTAATTAGCATGCTAATTAGCACAAGTTGCAAATAATGAGATGCCTGCACGAGAGTGTTTAAACTGTTTACCTTAATTACATACATTTCCAAAAATATGTATTGTTCCCTTAAAAGTTTATACTAATGCCACTTGCATAATATTATAATATTATATAATATTATATTAGGTTGTAAAAAAATTCTAGAAACAACTGTTTAACCTCCTAGGACCTGGCGTCCACATATGTGGACATCACATTTTGGGTTATTTAGACCAAAATACTCAATTTTGCTCTACAAGGGCCTGATATCCACTTACGAGGACATTATACTGCTACTGTTCTA
>NW_005187431.1:4717379-4731273 GCF_000239375.1 Pundamilia nyererei | reverse complement strand
AGTTATGGATCCTTTTTTTTTTTTTTTTAGTGGCGGAAACGGGCTTCCATACCAATCAGCCCAAATATCAAAGACAAATTAAAAATGCATGCCGTGGATGAGTTCGGGTCTTAGGAGGTTAAAGCCTGTTTTAAATATTAAGCTATTATCTGCATTATCGCTACTATAACAAAAGTAATCCTGTAAAAAGTAGTTTATTTAAATTACATCAAACAGCAGGCCCCCTTTTAGCAAGAGGCCTTTTATTTTTTATCTGTATATAAAATTTAAATACATCTGTTTTTAGGTTTTGTAGTGACAAACCCAAGGATATTATTTCCCCCTTCAAGCTTACATGCAGACTAAAATGGACAGAGAAAATCAGTCACGTTGGATCCCTATCGAACTTTTTTCTAATCCTTTTTCTTAGTATAATTTAAGATAAGGCAAATTACATGAAAAGTTCATTATCTTCAAGGATGTGACTGTAAAGTATGATTATGTTTTTGCAGGAATAGCCCCTTCACTATCTTTTCTACTCTTACTGTGATTCTCATTAATTCTTAAAGGGAGGGCGTTATAGATTTATAGGCGTGCTAGCCTTGAAAAGTTCATGAGTGTCCTTCAAGAAATTATCCCGCAGTTAGTGTGTTCTAGCTGCACATTTAAAGGTTATTTGTGTGTTTTGCAAAGCCTCATCGAGTAACAGTCTGCTAATGAATTCAGCAAAATGTTATCCGATGTTGAGTAAAATGTAAGTGAAAAGTTCTAAAGGGACAACAAAAAGACTGAAATATATGTGTGATACCATCTCAACTAATTAGCTTGATTAGAAGCAAGTCAGTAACATAATTGGTTTATAAAGAGTGTCCTAGGCAGGCTGACTCTTTCACATGTAAAGATAACTGAGGGACAACACTCTGTGAAAGCATGTGTGGGCATGTATTTAAAGTGCAAAGTTTCTGGATGTAAAATGACAAAGGATTTAATTATTTACAGTACATTATATCATTCAAGGATTCAGGAGTGGTCCATGCAAGCAAAGGATAAGCCATAAAATGCATACTGAATGACCTTTATCTTCAGCCCCTCAGGTAGCACCATTAGCACAATTTGTGAATACAGTCATAAATGAAGGTTAAGACTAGAATACCTTAAAAAAAAAGAGATTAAAAAATGATCAAACAGATATCAACATGATGGTTTGGAAGCAGCATTGGTGCACATGGCATGGGTAACTTGCACATGTGCGAGGGCACCATTAATACTGAATGATACAAAACCACTTTTTAAAAATGAAAATAGTTCAGGTATCTCAGTTTTCACGCAGAATGTCATGTCGACGTAGCTCAAGAGTTATCCACTATATCAGACGTTACATAGCCACTGGTCACTAGAGAAAAACTGTAGATTCCCTAAAACATTGGTGAATGGTTCCTGGAGGTAGGTGGGTGTCACTGTGTGAAATCACTTGCAAACAGGGTGCTGCACCTAAAACCTCCTTGTAAATGCTTTGGTCACTGTAAGGTTACCACAATTGGAAGACGCCAACTTCTCTGCAAAAACTTGCAAACTACTTTCCGAGCTTTAGTCAAGCTGTGAAAAGTGCAAACGAGACTGAAAAGGTTTACCTTTCAAGTAAAAGTTGTGCCTCAGCTCAGCACCCAACACTTTTCAAAAGGCACAACTTTTACTTTGAAAGCAAACGATCTCTGTTTCCCGTTTTCATAGTTTCACTACAGCTCCAAGAGTAGTTTGTGAGTGTTCACATACAAACATGCAACCTACAGGTAACTCCATCAATCTGCTAGTGACCAAAGCAATTCCAAAAGGTTTTTTTGGTGCAACACCTTCTTTGTGTCTGATTTCATCTAGCGACAATGGCTGCCAGGAGGGTCACTGACTGGTCTCTAGGCCTGTGAGTGCAGTTTTAACAACAGCCAGCAACCTCCAGGAACCAGTCACCAACCAGTTGAAAAATGGAGATTTTTCCCTCACAGGCAGCAGTTGCTACACGGTCATGGAGTGGTCTCTGTGCCTGTGTGACTGGCCTTTCGTACACACAGTCAAGCACAATGAAAAGGGTTAAATGCTATTTTAACATGTCAAATCTTTATTTACTGTAGCGCCATTTGTCCACGCATACCACTTCAACATTTAACATACATCTTAAAATGCAACAGTGCAACATGCCATCACCAGTAAAATGAATAAATAAGTTGGTCGCTACAGTATTTTCCTACGTGTCAGAGTAAGAAAACAGTTTGGTTTGCTGGTCGACTGCTGTCCTCTGCTCTGGATTGTTTTCATTTCTTTTCTCTCACGGATCGAAGTGTATTTGGTCCCCAGACAGTATTGTCTTTATTTTTGGTGCAAGCTGAATTCTTATTTTAGCCTTGTTTGCAGTATAGCATTGCAGTGCTAAAGTAATTTTAGCTTAGGTTTAGCTTTTGTTTAAGCAGCCTGAGGCAAAGATATGTAGACCAAAGAATGGAAACCCACCCCTGATCCCCCACCAGCAAATTGCCCATGTTAAATACAGTACATTATATAAGGAAGAACCAACATTTGACTACCTGTGCTTTGATTTTCTCTCTCACAGATGGACAATAGCAGGAGGTTCCTGTCAATCCTGGTCCACAAGGTGGCGTACTTCCTTTACACACACATACGTCCGAGCACGCACACATGCACAGTTAGACACACACTCTCTGGCAACTTTGTCCTTCATTCCTCAAACACAATTTTCCTCTCATACCACCCACTTGTGATTGCTCTCAGACTATGGGTTGACTGAGTGGTTCCTGAGTGCTTCATTTCCTTTGCTCCCATAGATGCGCACACTCATTCTCCCTGTGTGTTACTGTCCGTTCACTCTGCTGAGTACTCAGAATTTCATAAGCCAGTAGACAATGAGGCAGTAGCCAAGCCCAAAGAGAAGAGGTAAGCCCGTAACTGTCTGGAGACCAGTAACTGGGTGAAGCTTTTAGTGAGGAGACTGCATAAAGCTGCAGCAGAGAGCCGGCCTGCTCGTCGAGCATCACAGCCAAGTGCTAGTCATGCTAGCTCGAGCCTTTTGTTTTATCTGAGGATCAAAATCAGTAACCCGTGGTCTGGCACCAGACTGACTTAAACAAAGAGTCTGTTCAGTCTCATCAGTCCTGGGACAATCAAGAGGAAATTTCAGAAAATATGGCAAAACCTTTACAATTCAGTGTAAAATCGCTGCAGGTGTGCGGCTTTATTGTGACATCAGAGTGGATGCATCAGATTTAGACAGTTTCCCAGAGATCTTTACACTGATATTTAGATGCGTCTTTAAGTCAAGTTTTATTCTGTATATCGGTTAAGGTTTAGCAAAAAAATTCCTCCAGTTTCCACCCATTATTTAAATTACCTGACAAAAATACTGCTAAAAAATCCCAAAACACTGCATTCAGATGTCAAGTAACCACAGGAGTCAGGTACGCTGAAGCTGAGTCCCCAATCAATACGACATTGTAATGCTAAACAGGTTTTGAGTATGTTATGTGTTTATACTGGAAAGGGCATACAATTAAGTGTACTTCCCCAAAACAGAGTACTTAAAGCATAAAGAAGCCTGTGCTGTAGAGGTGCGCTATTGTCCCAAAATAGAATGTACAAAAACAGGAGAAACACCAAAGCGTTGCTAACTACTGTAAAATATTTAGTGCTGAGACACGTGTGAAAAAATCTTTAAAAGCAACATAAAAGGAACAATTCTGATTATTATTTTTGTTCAGTTGCATTTGACTTAATGACGTTTCAGGTTAAAGTCCATCTTTACATGTGTGGCATCGTTTCCTGTTAGAAAGGCTATTGAATTTTCACACAAAAGAGCACAAAGGCTAAATTATGTCCCAGTAAGATACACTACCAGGTTACATACAAAAGGAGCACTATTCTGCTCTTTTACAGCTTTTTTTTTTATTGCAGGATAATTTAAATGTTGATTTATTAATTACAGACCTTTGCAAAAGTCTCAAGCCACCCACCATTTCTTTATATAGTGCTTAGAAATTTCAGTAGTTCATATAAATATATGTAAACATACATGGAAATACAACATCTAAGGCACAATTCTGATGAGCTTGAAGTATTTGTTATGGATCGCCTTTATTCTTTAACACAGCCTGAACTCTTTTAAGCAAGCTTACTCGTATTTCTTGAAGTCGTCTTCAGGAATAGTTCTCCAGGCTTCTTGAAGGACATTCAAAGCTCTTGTTTGGATGTTGGGTGCGTTTTGCTCCGTTCTATGTCAGGATGATCCCACACCGCTTCAAAAATGTTGAGGTATGAGCTCTGGGGAAAAAATCCATGACTGTTGTGTGTTTTTCCAGGTATGCTTTTACTGCAGTGGCTTTGTGTTTGGGGTTATTGTTATGCAGAAACATGAAGCTGTTGCTGATCAGATGCGACCACATTGCATTGCATGGTGGATCAGTGATCTGATTGTACTTTCCTGTGTTCATAATTCCATAAATTTTGATTTTCACCACTGGTTCAAATGTAGCCCCCAAAACCACGACAGAGCCTCCTCCATGTTTTACAGATGGCAGAGTTAGCAACATTGTATTTATATAAATGTAGCCAAAGAGTTGACGTTCAGCATAGCTATTGTCCACACAGGCTTGTGTGTGACATTGTATGCTTTTCTTAATGTAATTTGTTACGAGTCATTTCTCATCTATTTCTTAAACCTGTCCATAGTTTTGTGCTCTTTTGTGGATTATATTGCAAATCATTGAATGAATAAAACCATACAGAATACAGTGATTGAAGGTACCGTAATATTTTCAGTCACATGTTGTGTGTGCGTTAGAGTGAGAGAGCACTGTGTGCAGCTTTGCTCAGTACAAGCCCTCCTTACATCAGTCTGCAAACTGTAAGCACAAACCAAACTCTGCCATGAGTTTATGGGCCATAGCCCAGTGCAGTATGGGTAATAACAGTGACCAGGCTGTTAGCAGAAGAAAGAGATGGGGATGGAGGAGAGGCGGAGGGTCTGTCTGGTTGCTAGGATACGTGGCCGGCGCCAACAGCGGATATGATTTATAATGGCCAGTCTGACTGTCTCGCTTTCTGCACTTGTTTCCTTCTTCCTCTCCTCTCGCTCACTTTTCCACTGACACTCTCCGTCTTCCATCCTCATTTCTATCCTCAGACTATCAAAAAACTCTGTGCTGGCCCCGTCAGCCACCACAGGGGTTACTATGGATGTTCCTGATATTAACACCTGTGTCCATCATGAGATAATGTAAAGAAACTTTAATTTGTCTGGGGATAATGACAATAATCATTTAGAGACTTTTCTAATTATATATATATGAAGGTGAAGCAACGCTAGTGTCTGTGCATGTTCAAGTGGTCATGCAAAAGCTGCATGCATGGATACTATTGATTTTACTGAGACTTGATCCAGCTCAGGATGGTAGAACCCTCAGGGACAAATACAGAGAGGAAGAGGGTGTACGAGGACACTTGATGGAGGGTCACAAGGGGAAATGGAGGTCTGCATGTAAGATGAAAGCACATAAGGATGGATCTTGAGTGTTCGATTGTGACGTTGAGTCTAATTAGCGCTCTTGAAAGATATTTTTGTTGTTAAAAAATCGTATTTCTCAGGAAAAAAAAGGCATTTGGTTTGGGATTTGCCTCAGAGCAGCATTCAGCCATATCACCAGGCTCTGCAAGTTTCCACTAAAACACAGACTAACATGATTACTCTTTGCTTAGTGACTCCTCCAAGTGGAGTGACACAGGTTTTTACAGACAGACTTTGATGTTTATTTTTAAATCAGGGGCAGATGACACTGATTTCTGTTTGATTTTCATGTACGTCTCATCTGCTGAAGTTTTCAGATTTCTCACAGCACCTCAATCAAATTACAAAAACTTCACAGCGAAAAGAAAAAAATTTAAAAAGTCAACAACAGTGTGGTTGTCCAGAAACGGCTTCCCATTCCATTAGGAATAGTCCAGCAGAGACATGTTGTCCTTGAATTTTTCAAAAGGTCAGGGCACCGCAATCAAAATTGTACTCAGCTCAGTGCTGGGCTATAGGCGCATATATCCGTGCATCCCTACGAGAGAGACCACTATTTTATTTTATTTTATTTTATTTTCAGAATTTCTATTAATTCAACATGAAGCCTTCGAGAGCATCCAAACCATCTGAACTGGGGTTAATGGGAGGCCTGCTGCAGGTAGCTGTAGTTCCTGTGAACCGTAAAGAGCACCCAGGCTAGACACACGTTTTCTACATAACCAGATTATGTTACACTTTAATTAAGATCCTCGCAGTAATCATGTGTTTATTCTTCTGCTTTATTTCTTATATAAATCAACATTTAGCTGCACACGAGCGTAACTGGAGCTCGCTTTAGATGAGTTTTATTTTGAGATACTGCGGCTGTCGGTCCTTTATTTCAACAGATTGCACGGCATCTCAACTGCAGGCCATGGCTTGTTTATAAGGCACCTGTTATACTGTTTTCTTTATTTTTGCCATATGTGTGTGTGTGTGTGCGTGCGCACAGAGAGGGGATTAAAGTAGAGTGGATCGCAGCTAAAGCAGCTGGTTTCAGACAGGATGACCTGAGGGCTTGAGACGAGGCCCAGTATCTTACTGTAACGACCACAGCATATGTCAGTATATATGTCTGTCTGTGCCCTAGCTCCTCCTTCATGGGTGGGCTGATCTGAACGAGACTTTGCACTAACATCGTCACACATACGTTGATTATTAGCATCTATATTGTTTTCTTTTAAAAACAAAATCCCAATTCTTTTGATTTTTTTGTTTTATCATCTTAATTTCATCCCACTCTCCCATGAATGCTGCATTATGTTCTATGCTCCATTTGTGTTTGTTTCATGAACCCTACGGCATGTTTTGCAAAATTTAATGTAAAACTGTTTTTAAATGTAATGTTTAATATGTTTTTTTATAACAGACTAAATCTGGAGTGGGTTCAGTTAAAATACAAAGTGTAAAGGCTCGTCGTGTTTTTACCGGTGAGAGTTGCTTCACGCAGTTTGCAGTGCATCTCATTTTCTTTGACATCAAGTGTGAAATGTGTCCGTACGTCTGCTCTTCCCTTCCTCCCAAGCTTTCACAATTCGTTGCATTTTCATGAGAAACACGGAGCTCGTCGTACCGCCTCAGAAAATAAAACCAACAACCAAAAAACCCAAAAAAGCCAGGGGGGCAAATTAAACGTGCGTGTCTAACCTTACTGCACAAAAAGATTACTTCTGATTGGATCATCCACCTTTCTACACAACTTAATCAGTTCTGACTGGATCTCATCTCTCAGGAATTTTTTCATCTCATTTTTATTTAATGACGAAAGCACCGATACACCTAATCATAGTTTTTATTTAGCTTCCATCTTGTATTTGTAAGAAGAAAAACGATGAAAAATAAATGATGAAAATTATTGGGCAACAAAGTTAACACTGGTATAACGGCAGCAGTTTGAGGTTAAACGATCAGTCTGTGTAAATTTAGACTTACAAACAAGATATATAGATATAGTTTATTACATGTCTCCTAAAACTACAGGTTACGTGCGACCTGAGGTTTACAGTTTAGGTTTTGTGTGTATAATTCTGATCATTCTGTTGTTATATACAGTGATACAACAAATAGAAATAAGATAAAGATAAATTTACTACAGACAGTTTTTACTAGTCTTACTAGCAAAAGTCATAGGTGGTTTTTGCTTGTGAGACTATTAAGGATTAGTTTATAGGATTATTATTTGCAGAGCATCAAATAAATGTCCTTTAAATTTGTTACTTAGAAGTCTTCTTAGTTTTAGTTTCACTTCCTTAAAGGATGGTTTCACATTTTTCAAGCCTGTCTAACAGTGCTCACACGCCTATACACAGTGACAGTTTCAGGTCACTGTAATCATTCCTCCTGTCCATACTGACTGTGAGGAGATCCCTCCCTAAAGCAATAACAGACCAGGGAACAAAATCCACGGTCATCATTCTGTGCAAATATACACGCTTTGTTACGCAGGTCAAGGTGGTATCTCTGTTACTGACAGTCTTTTCACTTCAGTATTCACTCCTTCTGTTCACTGTGGCGTTACAGTGGAAGAACA
This sequence comes from Pundamilia nyererei, assembly GCF_000239375.1. Lineage (NCBI taxonomy): Eukaryota > Metazoa > Chordata > Actinopteri > Cichliformes > Cichlidae > Pundamilia > Pundamilia nyererei. Next base: position 4,723,156 of record NW_005187431.1, on the reverse strand, counting down.
ACGACACAAGTCACTTTGCAGAGTGTACTGTCACTCTCATTTTTAGGTATTTAAAACAATTCAATCGTAACAATCCCACTGGGGTTAGCAACGTGTTGGTGAAAAGAGAGCCAGAGTTGTTCCGTGGGGAGTATGCTTAGCTGTAGCAGCTACGACGTTTCAGTGTAGCTACAGTAGGTTCATGCTTCCCTGCTGTGTCTGATCTGACAAATGAGTTATTCTGTGAAGCTGAAATGTCTCACCCGGTTAGCTGTGGCATTACCACCCTTCCAGTCTGGCTTCTTAACTCATCTGCACTTATGAAATAAGTTTATTCGATAAAGCAGCTAGCCTGTTATTCTCTTCATTCTGCGCCCATAAGTGATCCAGGAAGACATTCAAACTAGAGTGTCCACATCTCTCTTTCTCTCTCTCTCTCCGTCCGTCCACTGTCTTCCAGTAAATGGAGGATAATTTTAGAGCAATAAAGAGCCCGGAGGATATCGAGGGGAGGGAACGCGCACACGCACACACAACAAGATGGTCCCTCATTCCCTGTTGCACCTGCTGACCCCACAGGATCCACCGAGATCTGCTACTGCTGAATGTGCGGCTTGTATACACACACACACACACACACACACACACACACACACACACACACACACAGGAATGCGTACACACTTTGACTAATAGGCCTAATGCTTCCTGAAGAGGGCCCAGCACTGCATTAGCTACGGATGTGGGATTGATTTAGAAACTGAAAGCCTTCTAGTGTGTGTATGGGTTAGTGCTTGTGTATATGTGCTTGTGGGGGGAATATATTGTACACTCAGTGGTGTTTTTTCTTCAGTTCCACTCGTTTTGGCATTATTTATAAAAAAATGAAGGAGTTTTACCAGTTTTAATGAAGGCTGTTCAGTGATGATGTATAATGTTTACATATATGCAGAGTTTCATGCCACAGTTTTATTCTTTTCAGAGCGTCGAAGCCTCAGCACAAATGTTTTGGCTGTCATCAGACACTTAAACTCTCCTACTTATTTTAGCCGTAACAGAAGGTCTAATTAAGGCAGCCTGACCCCTCACACCAATTAAATGGTGGTGAATCTCAGGAAAACATTAGTCCTTCTAATGTTGGATTAATTCCTGACATCAGTTTTAAAAAAATTAAATTAGATAGATCAGTCCCTATTTCATTTCACAGCGGGCCTCAGTTCAAAGCGACGCAGACTGAACATGTGCAGTTTTTAACATCAGTTGCTGATAACAGCTGCATACAAATGCAAATGCAATTTTAAAAAAACCCCCAACTTTTTAGACTTTAATGTGCATAAAAAGTGTGAATAGCAGTTCCAAACACCACTCAGAAAGCAGGTAGAAGAGCAAGTCGTCACAGAGACAGCAAAACCTGTTATGTTAATGCAAAAGTACTATAAAATGAAATGCATTCATGAAGACGAGTCAAGTTGGTTAAGATGAAGTGAATATCATAAAACAGCAGCTCAAACACCGGGGAGTTATAACTGGGGATGTTGTGGCAGGCCTACATAAAAGGGAGTCTTGGTTCTGTGCTGCTGGTGAGGCGTGGACATGTAAATCAGGTAAATCTGACGCAGGTGATTCTGCACCAAATGTAACAGCTAGCACAACAACAGAGACTACAAAACGCCGAGGCATAGCCGAGTCTCCGCTTCACTTCAGTGGGTAATGATGGGAGGCCGTGGTGTGCTTTCTTCTCAGAGCTTCTTACTGTATAAAGGTTAACTAGTTAGGATGCCACTTGGAGACTTCACAAAGTGCCTTGTTATTTTTTTAGAGTAATGTTACACACTAAAGTTGTACTTTTGTCGCACCGTACTCGGCACTTTGACATAAGTAAACCAATCAGTTTACTTATGCCCAGCATTCCTCCTGGGATGTAAGCCATCAACAAGGGATCCTCCAAGGTGTTCAGTTTTGAGTTATAGTCTTAATCTGATGTCAGGTGTGTATCAATTTCTTGTATTCTTTCGAAGGTCTTGTTGCGATGCATTGCATTCTTTGGCCTTCCTCTTTTTCTCCTCCCTTGGAGCTTCCACATCAGGGCTTGTCTGGTGGTGATGTTGTTGGTTGGTTTCTTCCTTTCCATCTTCATCATCTTCTTCCCATCTCTCCCTCTACAGGTACTTGCTTCACTTTTTTCCCCACATGTCGTAATTGCAGATCTTGTTGAGCCAGTAGACCTTTAAAACTTTGCTCAGCCAGCTGTTGATCAACATCGGTATCTTATTAATTCTGCATCATAGAGCAACACACATCCAGATGTTCTGGATCTGGACACTGATGGTGACCATAACTTAGAGGATAAATTTCATGTTGTATTAAATAGCACTGCTGGTCTGTGCGACTAGAATTGTTTTGACACACAAACCAAAGAGTCAGAAAGTCAGATTAGCACATTGTGTGAAGTTGTGCTTTTGTGGATGCAGAGAAATGCCGAGAATACTTAGTTTGGTTTAGGTGAGGGTATTGCCTGGGTAGAGTGTGCAGGAGACAGGACGGCTGCTCATTAGCTGTCAGTACACTGTACTAGTATCAGCGCTGCAAAAATTGGAGCAATCAGACATCATCAGCAGACGCTGTACCGGAAAAGTGGCAAATTAAAGGACATTGGTGCCTTTACATGCATCCGCATTGGATATAGTATCTTGAAAATCTTCAGGTTTATGGTGTTTGTGCGACCTGTGCAAAGGGTTACAGTTACACTGCCTCTTTTTTGCAGTAGAATAGACTTAAAATCTATTCCTTGATTTGTGATCATATTCTGTGCATTGTTTCGTGTAATGGTAAACTTAACCCAACCTTAACCGTCTGGTCTTCTTGTGTTTGCTGATAAACATCAACAAACCATAACGTAAGCTTAACGTGAAGCCTTGTGGAATTTATAGGAGAAACAAAGAGGCCATGGAGCGTGGCATCTGCTGCCAGGTGAATGACAGTCGGTGCTGATAGAAAGAGCGAGAGCGAGGGCCGAAGTGGAACGGGTTAAAGCGTGCTGAGAGCAGAGGAGAGGGTGAGGTGGCCTGGGGGGGAGGAGAAGAAGAAGAAGAGCAGAGAAACAGAAAAGCAGACGTGGAGGAGGAGGTGAGGAATTGATGAAGCAGAAAGCTGGGTTATTCCTGCTGTGAACCTATGTGTCTTTGCTTGGTGTGTGTGTGTGAGTATAAATGGCAGGCTTTGGCAGTAAATGAAACTGTTTATCAGATCAATATGGCCATCATCTCCCAGATGACTGTGGCCTCTGCTGAAGAGCAATCATAAATCACAACCAAATATGGAGGACAGCGATCTATACCTACTGAGTTTGTCGCTGCGTGCCTGCCTGTGTGCACGCGTGTGCACAAGGATGGACGCGGCTCTTTGTTTTTGTCTGTGGTAACTCGTCGGTGACAGTGTTAGTGCGTCCCGTGCGAAACAGTCGTCTTCTTTCTCTCGATGCTCTGGTTGAAGCAGAGATCTGAGATGAAGCAGTCACAAAATGGAGACAGGAGAAACACAGACCACACCTTATGTTATGAGCAAAAGGGAACAAACACGCACATCGTGCGACACATCCTTCTCCATAGGGTTAACAGCAGTGCTCTTGCTCTGTCTGATGGCCCCCAGTGCTCTCACTCTGAATAATGTAGCCTCCCGATATCAGTGACAAGAGTCTCGAAACCAAAATAGCATCTTGAGCTCCGATAAATATAGAAGGTAATTAAATCGGCAGCAGGAGAAAGAGGCAGAGAAAAGCCAGGGAAAAAGGAAAGGTCTGCTTTATGTGCGTGGGTAAAACTCCCCTCTGCAGGGGATCGCGAGGATCGATTGAACGCCAGCAAAACGCCATTCGTTGTGTGGCCTCATTTTCCTCAAACTCGCTCTGTCGATTTTGTCATTTTCGGGGTAGATTTGCGTGCACGCACACACACGAGATATGGCGGTTGGACTGCGTGTGTTTCAGGGCCTTCAGAGCGCAGTGAGTCAGCACTATTTCAGCGGTTAGTTCTCATGAGACTGGGCTGTATGTGAGCGCCGGCTGCCATCTGCCTCTTGCCACTCTCTCGCCCTTTTTACTGCCTCTACCTGCCCCCCTCCCCCCTGCAAAAATCAGATGTTTGCACTTCATATGAATATGAATCTGGGGATTGATCCTGCGTGTGGCAGAGGAGTGGGGGGGTGAAAGGTTACCGGGGAGGTTTTGGATGTGCTTGTCAGAGCAGCCTGGCCCCCATCTTGACATGATCTCCCTCTGGGAAAGTGTGTGTGTGTGTACACGCGTCCACTCAGTGACATGTTGTGACAGAAACTGACTGACAAGCTCTTTGCAGCTCAACACCAACCACTGCAGAGAGACTAATGATGACATCTCTCAGGCCGTACACACTGCTTTCTTTTTCTCCCCCTCCATCTCTCACACACACACACACACACACTGAAACACTCACACTCACGATGTCTTCCTATCCCTCACTCTCTTTGTCTTGTGTCTCTCTCCCTCGACTACCTCTTCCTCTATCACACGCCCACACAGACAATGGCATCCTGTATATTGTCTCCCTGACGCAAAGGCGCAAACACTCGCACACACACATTCGAATCAACTCACACACTTAAATTCATGCCCACAGTCATACTAGTCTGCATGACAAGTATTTCTCAAATGCACATCTTCTTTTCTCTTGCATTGTCTGTCTCTCTCTCACATGCACACTCTCTCTTTTTCTCTTTCTCACACACACACAGACACACACACAAACGATGCACTACTCTCTCTGTCTTGGAATTTTACATTTTGATGAAGGAGGAAGCACGTCGTCCAATCAGAGCGGGGAGAGACCATCTCGGAGCAGACAGCAGGGAGGTTTGGAGGCAGTCGGCCGGGCCCTCCCTGTCAGCTCTGGCCCCTTACGTCCCCTTGGCTCGGTGCGGCTGGTGGTACGATCCACCAGTGGCTCGATAAGAACCCCCTCCTCTCTGTCTCCCCCTCTTCTGTCAGTGCTAGGGTGTAGCTGCTGATCCCATGGTACAGCAGCGAGAGAGAGAGAGTGAAAGGGAGGAGGAGGGACATCAGGTGTCACAGATCTGCAACCCCAGTTGAAGCTGCATTACCACGACAACCAACTCCGGGGGTGCCTCCAGGTGAGTCTGAGGACACACACACACTTTGATACACATGCTGTACACATGAAGTGACTGCACATGCAGGAATGTGTTGAATTGGCAGAGTTACATGCACAGGTGTTCAGCTGCTGATGTGCTCTGGCATGTGTCACTTTTTGGGATGCTGTTAACACAATAGTGGAGCTGAGTGGAGTGTGTGGATTTGTGTGTGTTTGTAGCCATGCCAGAATGTACAGTATATGCGTATATGTGTGTGTGCGTACGTACGCCATCCCTCCCTGTGGTGGTGGGAGACAAAGGGTCCCCTCTGTCTGGCGCTGTAGCACCACTGCTCACACCTCCGCCAATGGGTGGGAAAGTTCTCCCTGTCAGCAATCATATGTGATCAGAAAAAGCCCCCAAAAAAAAGAAGTCAAATAGGATGCCCACCACCACCACCTCCCACCCCATCCTCGTCGAACACTCCTGACTCACGGTGATAGGAGGACACGGTCACAGCAGATGATCAGCCGGTCGGTGGGGGTGGGGGTGCGCTCTGAGGACACGGAGGCTGAGAGGAAGGGGGAGGGAGGGTGGTTGGCGGTCATGACACTACTGTAATGTGTAATAGACGTACAGAACGGGGTTAAAATCTGTGTGTCCGGGCTGGGGGG
>NW_005187431.1:4714604-4717201 GCF_000239375.1 Pundamilia nyererei | reverse complement strand
GATCATATGTGCAGTCTCGTGTCGTGGGTGGATGTGTGGGTGGGGTTGGGTCCGTACATTGAATGGTATACGCTCCATAAACGCCTGCAAACTGTAACGCGTGAGCGCCACGTATGAGTATGGTGTTGTTCGTCTCCCGAAGATCACACGTGTGAGTTGCATTGCGCTGCTGTGCGCGTGGTCCTCTCTGACACCCTCGTTCAACCCGTCCCATTTGACAGCCGGTCGTCATCCCACCCTAACCCTCCGCCGTCTTGCAGCAGCAGCGGCACCAGCAGCAGAGCCTCCCTCTAACAAGGCTGTGAACTGGTTCAACCCCGTCCATATGACACTAAATTATCAATCCTCTCTTTGTGTCAGCTACTGTAATAGATGTTCTCATATCCTTAGGTGGCCTTTGTTAAATTCTGCCCATGTGACTGCAGATCTTTGTGGAGGGAGTGCAGTCTGGGGAAGTTTATAGTCCTCTTGATTAGCATTTTATGGGCTTTTATTTAAAAAAAGGGGGGGGGGATGCTGTATCAGACAGTTGGACGCTTGAATTAATGAAGGTTTTTGCATTCAGAAGGACCCGTTTACTTTGGACAAAAATATCTCTTACGTAAGAAGAGACTATTCCATCTTTTTCCCACATCAGGTTTGTGGTGGTTCATGCAGTGTGGGTGAGACAAGAAAGTTAAGGGTCTACGAGGGTGGAAGAACCGGGCTCAGACCCGTGACACACAAGTGCACGGGACCCATATTCTGAACACAAGGAACGATGCATCGAAGTCAAACAGATGGGGGTTTATTAATTGCATGACAGGCGTGGGCTGTCACTCAGTGCTATTCTATACATCGTAAGATCTGAGTCATCCATATCCTCCCCAAAAAATGAAGCTTTCGGTGTCCAAACTGCACAGCCTGCGAGGGAAAATGGTGGTGACAAGAACGAGCTGTACGTTTCTCTTTCAGTGTCCTTTTCTTCTCTCTCCCTCCTTTCAATTTATTCCATTTCTCACTCTTCCATTTCCTCTTTTCTCCGAGCTCATATGCACACACTCATTCCCCCTCCTCCTCCTCCTCATCCTCCATATGTGAGCACTGACAAGCTGTAGGGCGTGCCCCCTCCCCATACACACACACACGCACGCACACACACACCCAACACCGTAATGTACGTTTACAGCGAGCCATGCAGCGTACATACATCCACGCCATGTGGAGTTCACACACGGCTGCACACTCAACTGACACGCCGGCCGTCATACGTGTCGTGGGTTTCCACTGAGAGGCCCCCCACGCAGAGACACACTTCAAAAAAGACGTCGAAGACCCACAATTAAGGCGTCCTCTTATATATTTTGGATAATATGAGGTAAGTGGCACAGCGCGGTTTGCTCGTGTGACGGCTGGAACGCTGCAAAATGACGGCGTAAGCAACAATTACCCTAATTGAAGATTCCAGAACAGTCCTGCAAAATGGCTGCCGAGCCGGCATGTCGTCTGTGATGGCCGACAAGAGTGTGTAGGTTTGAGGCGTGTATAGCTGCGCGTGTGTATTTGTCTGTCTGTATGCCTGATTGTATATAAGTGTGTGTGTGTGTGTGCGATAAGTCTATATGAGAGTAATCCTGCGTTTGCTTTTTTTTTTTTTTTTCGTTTGCTTTGTGTCAGGGGAAGTCTCCGCTCGCCGGAGAGCTCTGCTAATCCATAATTACCCACCTCAGTATACCTAGACTGTAGGAGCCATTATGTCAAACCATCTTACTGTAACAGTTGATGATTATGTTTCCTGGCTTCGGTAAAAAAGCGCAGACGTTTAGCTTTGAGAAGAAGACTCAACATCTCCGTTTTTTTATTTTTATTTTTTTGGCTTTCGGCTTCACGGCGGCCATCTTCAAAACGTCTGCGTTATCACAAGATCGCCATTAAGGTGCTGAATGTGTTCTGCCGAAAAGCTGACTTTGTTGTTTCTTTACAGCTCTCTGCCTTGGCCAGTCCAGGACCCAAATGCACGGCCAGCACCACGTCCAGCTACCCACCCACCCATCCATCCATCCGCCCAAACAGCCAGCCCAGCCCTGCGCAGAACTGGCAACTCGCAGGAGTCATCAGGGTTAGTGCTCCATTGGCACGCCTCTGTGCCAAAATCATATCGTAAACCTATAGATCTGCACTTAAACCCAAAGGCCAGACAATCAGATAATATGGAGGAAAAGCCGAAGCGGGTGAATGAACAAAGAGCCGCTAATAAAACAAGGCTGCTTCTCGCAGTCACAATCCGAGCGACGAAAAGCGGCGTATCCTTGTCATCTTAAGGGGGGTGGGGGTTTACTGACGGCCATTTTGTTTGTTGACATCCTCGGATCTCTTCATGCGTTTACACAAAGAGCACAGAGTTCATTTTCCTCATCAGTTCTCTTCTGACAGCAGCTCGATACATTATCTAAGAAAGAGCAGCTTCCAGAGGTGGCTGCCTGCTTAAGTACACACGCACACATGTAGTCGCACACGCTTTTGTACAGAGATAAGCAGCATTCTTTCATTTACATACCCACTTTTTTCTGCTCTTATTAGCCTACACACACACACACACACACACACACACACACACA
>NW_005187431.1:4699857-4714329 GCF_000239375.1 Pundamilia nyererei | reverse complement strand
GTGCGCACGCCAAAGGTCGGGCGTACACATATAGATCTCTGCCGCCGCTTCCAGTGCATTTGTCAAGCGATGGCATGGACACAACGTCCTGTCGAATAGCGGCGAGGAAAGACGGAGACGAGTAACGCGCCGCCGTACGTTCACACGAGACGGGCCTGCTGATGGGGTGTGTCTGTGGATGTGTATGTATAGGTGTGTGTGACATAAAGAGAGTATGCGTGTGAATGTGAGATACCTCTGCTATTGATTGAGTGTATAATTGTCTCCCCTACGCTCTCGCTGCCAACTACTGTAATATCAATACAAAGGAGCCATTAGCTTAATGCCTATAAATACAATAGAGGCTCCAGGGGAGAAAAAAAGGCAGCTTGGCTTTAAAAAAAAAAGAAAAATAGAAGAATTTAAGAAAACGTCGAATATGATCTCTGAAATTACCTTCTACTCTTAATGGGGACCAGATAACCGTAAACGCACAGTGTTGTTTTCTAAATGAGACAAACGCACATCCTGCGATATTTTATCCGTCATAATATCTGATAATTATACGTGCTGTTACAGAGCAGTACAAGTAGAGACTCACTTAAAAGAGCTTCTGGTTTTCGGTGCTAACCTAAGGACAATTTAAAAATCGGGCCATACAAGAGGTAAAGTTAAAGAGGCCGAAGTAAAGACATAATCTTGTTTTCTTAAAGTGTTTGAATGGAATTATATGGATGCTCACTTTGGACTAAAAGGTAATATGAGGACATAAGTGAGTGTGTGTGTGTGTGTGTGTGTGTGTGTGTGTGTGTACCTGTGTTTGGCAGACGGCCTTTCAGACCTGAGTAAAAAGGAAATGGATGCTTGGCAAATGCTCAGCCAGCATCTTTATCGCTGCTGCTCTCAGAGCTGACCACCACAGCTCCTTAATAACAGACACACAAAACACAGTCACGTCTATTTATACTCGCAATAACACCTCGCAGCCTGTCAGTACCTTTCTAGAGATAATATATAAGATGTGCCGCCATACAGCGGACCGCTCGGCTCCATTAACGCAGACAGTTATCATCTGATTTAAAGAGGAAGAGGAAGGAAACGGGAAACTAAAGAAATCAGCATTGTGATTTTTTTTTTTCGTTTTCCCCAGCGTGTGATGATTTGCTAAAATAAATAAATAAATAAAGAGGAGGAGAGTTTGACAGAAGTGGGCATTGCGGTTAATAATGTGGGTCTAAAATGCAGAGAGGGGAGGATGTTCTCCACAGCAAAGCTTTTTGCCTCCCTGGCTTCCTTCCCAAGACAACAGACATTGTCATTTTCCAACTCAATTTACAGACGCATTAGGAGATGCTGAGACGCGCCCAACTCTCTCAAATGCAATCAGCCCGCCTGTGTGTTTTAAGAGGAAATTGAGGGTGCCTTCTTTATCGACTCCTTTTTGACTTCTCCTCTCGTCTTCTGGAGACTCGCTGTTTTTCTTTTTCTGCATGCAGACTTTATTCACAGCCAACCTTTCCTAATTCGACTTCCTTTTACATGAAAATCTGAGCACGTGTGTGCTGAAACCATTCTGTCAAAGCTTTAGATGTAGTCATCATTTATGCTGTGGTAGGTTCAAAATATCACTGCTCTTTAGATTTCAAAAAATCGGGTCTGTCTTTAGCTGCTTGGTTAATGTTCATTCATCTGAGCACGTTTTGCAAATTTTTGATTATTTTTAGGTGCCGAAGAACAACAAAGCCCTTTAAGTCCTAAGATTTAAGGCCTCACGTCTCCTGAAAAGAGGTTTTTCAATCAATCTCACAGTTTTATTTCAGTTAATGTTATTTCTAAGCTTCTTTTTTTTTTTTTTTACAAAGGGCCCATCTAAAATTAAATGCAGGGCCAAATGTTAAATGCAGATGCCACAGTCAGTGCTTTTTTACTTTTCTTCTTTGCCCACCACATACTTACTTAATTACCAAAAATAAGCTAGTTTGACAGTTTTGTTTCTGTTGATCTCAGATCCTGATATAAATAAAGAAGCACTCTTTAAACCTGGCTTCGTGAAACCAGCAGATTCTCTCTGTCTCTGTAATTGATTTCACACGTTTAAGCTTCGCAGTAGTTTTGTGAGTGTGCTTAGTGGAGACACTCAGGACAAAGTCCACTCTATCCACGTAGTTCCAGTTGCAATGACCCATAGCTAAACATATGACTAATTGTGAGCTCAAGGTAATAAAAAAAAAAAAGCAAAAAACTGAAGAGGCAGGAGCAGACAAAGGAGGAGGGCCGGCAGCGGCAGAAATCAGAGGAAGAGATGGAGAAAGCGGCGGTTGAAAGAGAAGAAAGAGACGCGTTTGAATAGATCTGCCATTACGCCGCCTTATCTTTCGGTTCCTGCGTTCTCGCACAAATGTCACAGATCATTCAGCCTCTTTTTTCACCCTCCATTTCTCGCAGCATCACCCCATTTCTTGTACCAGCTGTTCACTCATCTGTTTCACTTTTGATTTGCTCATTTTTGCATCACACTCTTTCTCTCTGCCTCCTTAACAATTTTTTTTCCTCCCTGTCTTATAAGCCTTAAACACTCAATTTTCTTCAATAAGCACTTCTCCTGAATCGCCCTCTGAGAACTTGCTCACATGTATAGCGCCAATATTGATTATTTCTCACTCGGCGAGCACACAAAGCGTTATTCGTATATGCTGTTAAATGGCTTTTTTTTTTTTTTTTGTCTGCCGAGCAGCTGTGTAGATCCATAGTGCTCAGGTGGAGGTGGGGAAGTGAGGAGGAGGAGGGGTAGTGGAGGGGGGGTCTCTCTCTCCTAGCTTGTGGACGTTATCTTGAAACGAGGGGCTGGCTGCCATAGCAACCATATGATGAAGCAGGCAGGGCTATTTAAAGGAATTCAGCTGCTGCTCGCGTTCCCGTCAGCTTCAAACCGGTCCAGCGAAAGACAAAGAAATAGATCCCCGTCTCTCCGAGCCCTCCGATCTAATGGCTCGGTGACAAAATGGAGAAAATGTGACAAAGGGAACGTCTAAATGTAGACGTACTCCCCTTAAACAACTTACAATACGTACAATACTGAAATATTCTGTTTTGTTTGGTTTTTTTGTTGTTGTCTACAACTCCTCAGGATGTATTCTCCAAGCACCATTTGAAGTGTTTTTAATAAATCAGCTTTAATCGCAGCCTTCCCGGCAAATCTCGCATCCAGCTTCTAACTGCAAAAAAAACGAATGCACTTCCTGTTTTCTGTTAAAATATAAAATGTAGTTAAAGCTTGATGTTTGTGGCATTTTCTTTATTTTACATTGATGTGTATATGCTTGAATTATCTGCAGAAGGGGCCACTGTACTGTGTGATGTCTCAAATTATTCATGACAAATAAACCCATACTTTTCCTCCAGAGAGGTATTTCTCAGTGGACAGCAGCAGCACACGAGGAAACAAGTGCGAGACGAAGAACAACTGCTGTGCACACACACACACACACACACACACACACACACACACACACACACACACACACACACACAGGAAAGCAGAGAGCGCGCACAAAGGGAACACACTCCTCGTACGCCGCTTTCTCTGTCAGTATAGTCATTTGAAGATGCAGACTTGAAGGAAAGCGTACATATATTTCCTATTGCCCTCTTGAGGAAATTGGATTTTAGCTTAGCCTCCCATGTGTCGCAACATTTAACTGATGAATGAGAGGCAGTGCTTTATTTTTCTTTTACTTCTCCATCTCAGCTTTACACCAAATAAGCCCCCACAGGAAGCTGTTATGAGCACAGTATTCAGGATATAAAAGTTAGTTTTCCCAAGTCAGCAAATTAAGGCAGAGATCAAATAAGCTGCAGCAGCCTGGGCGATCCAGGAGTGAAACAGTGATGTTTATTAATCAAGGGGGAGGAGTCCAGACAGCACTTCATTTTCGACCTTAATTGTAGGTATTTGTGTGACGTTTACACAGTTTCCTAAACTGTTAATGGTTTAATTAAGAAAATAATGGGAAGGTTAATTTATATTAAACATGACAGCTAGTTGCAGAATTACTTTAATGGGTCTGTTCCAGAACAAATTAGCATCAGCTAGAAAAGTGAAAACGTTTAACACTTTGGAGGAATCAGACTCGCTGGTTTGGGATCACTGGGTGGATAGGTGATTCTTCCTCTCTCATTAATGTTCTTTTATCATGCTGATATTCACCACCATTTTAATTTGAAGTGCACAATAACGGATAAAACCACTGGTGTTCTTTATCACTGAGTCGAGCCCAGCGTGCTGTTCCAAAGCCTGTGAGAGCAGTCAGGAAGATTTAAAGTGCTTCATAGAAGCAAAATTATGAGTGACCTCTCTCGTAACACTCCCTCCGCTCGTAATACTCGCTCCGCTCTTCACTCTGCTCTTTATCTCACTCTAATCCCAACTCATTTCATATGCTAAGTAAAAGCTTATATCCCCTCTTCACTGTACGTACACACACGCACTTCATCGCTGTGGCGTGATTATAAAATTTGCATAGAGGATGTTTTCGGAGCTGTGGAGAGCTAAAGCGGGGGTTGTGGGTGGTCTAATGTCTGGCAGGTGTAGAGAGGTGGGGCAGAGACTCCCAGAATCTCGCTCACGTCTGGATTTACGATAACCCAACAAGAGGAACCCAGAGAAAGTTCCCTCGTGTCTCGGCGTCTCTCTCTCTGCTCGCCTCAGATGGTTTCCTCGGATTCTAATTTGCATCTTCTTCTTCCTTTTTTTCTTTTTTCACAGCTGTCACAGATGTAGCGAAGATTAGGAGAGAGAAGAAGAGGCATAGCTGACTCTGTGCACCCAGGGAGGATGCAATGAGGTGGAACTGCCTCTCAGTTTCCCACTGGAAAAAAAAACTTTACCCATCAGAGCGCCATCTGCTGACACGGACACGGTGGGGCGGGACAGCTGGTGTTGTGAATCAGGCCGCCACAGTCCAGGGACCGGCTACTTCCCAACACCAGGGTCTCACCATCACCCCTCACATCTCATTCTGCGTGTATTTGTCAGCTAATGTTCTAGTTTGGTTGTTGTTGTAGTCTCTTACATTCGTTCATGTTGTTACTTGTTTGTTTTTTGTAAAAACTACTTCTCACTTGACTGAAAGTAAAATTGCCTGTGTTGTAAATTACACACTATAATACCTGAAAAAATACAACAAAAAACCCAGTTGAAGTGCCATTGTGAGAGTAAATCTTCCAAAAAAATATGGAAAAAATGAGACTATAAATTATCTGTCGTTTTAGTAGGGTAATTAAATAAAGTCGTCAAAATATTTCTGAGAACATTTGTCAGTTTTTTTGTTGTTGTCCCAATTATAATTTGTAATAAAATGTCAGAGTTGCCAATACTCCTCACTAGTTCCATCCATATTAAATAGGAATCAAACAGTAATGGGATCCCACAGGGCTCTATTTTGGGGCCTTTATATTTGACTTTTTGACCTGTCCAGGTTGTACCCTGCCTCACAATCTGAAAGTTTCAGTGATGTAAATAAACTTAATTTATGACTGGACATCTGGACATTTATGGTTTTGTGTGATAAGCCCAAGGAAAGGGCTTACTGTGGTGCCAGCGCTCTTGAACTTTAGTGCACACTGACTGAATCACATAAGCCCCAACACATGTGAAACTTAACATTATAAAATGTGATGAATATATGGCACATCAGTTTTACCTCCTTATTAATCTGCATCCATCATTATGCTGCATTCATCTCGTTTCCCCGTTTCAAGAGATGCATGATCTACTTGAAAACTATGCACAAAATACATAGCATACCTTTTTCACACATCTGCATGAATAGCTGGCACAAGTGTGGTTGATGGAAAGAAGTATATAAAACACCTCTAAAACTAAGCCCCGCTTTCAGGATGCTATAGCCATAATTGGGCATTTTCAGTCAATTCAGAAAAGAACTACGTAGAATGCACTCCACACACACACAGTTTGATGCAGTGCCGGTCTCAGCTTTTTTTAAGCACACCTCTCCCGCCTCACTAAAAAAACGGAAAGAAGACTGTTATCAGTCCAAACGCCACCAGCTGTGTTCTCACCTGCCTCCCTAGCACCGCCCCGTTGAGCCCACTGCACCACTCCACCCCTGCAGCCGAGCCCGGGACCACACCTCCACCACACACTAATATCAAACAATTACAGTTTCGGTTCACCCGCACATCTACACACAGTATTTGCTGCACCACTCTAGTTCATGTCTTAGTTTTAGACCTTGGATAAAAACAGTTTTCTATTTCATCCCATTAATGTACTTATTACACTCACATGAGAATATGCAGCTATATCATCTAAATATGGCCTGAGGGTTGGAATGTGATCCTTGGACTATCTCACTCCAGTCAGTAATATCCTTAAGAGAATTAAAGAACCCTTAAAAATGAAAATGGGAAGGGTTATGCAGGGGAATCTCAAGGTTAATGACTGTTCTAACACTGCACTGCTACTGAACTCTACTCCAGTGACATGTATTTCATCACTCATTCAGGCAGTGGTGCATATCAGACAACCGGCAAAATGCCGGCTAATTTATTTATTATTTACAGTACTGTGCAATAGTCTCAAGCCACCATTTATTTCTTTATATATTTCTTGGAAATGTGGAAATATGTGAGGTGATTTATTGATATGTGCAAATATAAAAGGAAATACAGTATACAAGGCAAAATCGGAGATTGTACAAATCTAACAAGCTTGAAAGTCAATATTTGGTATGACCACCTTCAACACTACCTGAACTCTCTTAGGCAAGCTTGCTCATAATTTATTTAAAGAGTTAAGGAGTAGTTCGAGGCTTCTTAGACAATCAAAGCTCTTTGGATGTTGGCTGCCTTTTCTTCCATTCTCTATTAAGATGATCAAGATGATCCCACACTAATGCTGAGATTCAGGCTCTGGGGAGGCCAGTCCATGACTTATAGTGCTCCATTGTGTGTTTTTATATCCAGGTATGCTTCATTGACAGTCTGTTTGGGATCACTGTCATACTGAAAAATAAATCTGCTGCCAAACCATACATTGCAGATGGTATTGCACAGAGATCAATGTCTGATGGTACTTTTCTCTGTTTATAATTTCATCAGTGATTGAAATTATAAACACATATTATATTTTCAACAAGATCCTCATCGTAACTAGCTCATGTAACCCCAAACCAAGACAAAGTTTCCACCATCTTTTACTGATGACTGTAGAAACTCACTGTTGTGTTTCTCTTCTGTCCTCCTATGTACTTACTGATGACCATCTATTCCATTCAGGGTTGCAGATGTGCTAGGGATAGGGTGAAAAGCAGGGTATAACCTGAACAGCAACCTGTACATTAGTCTGTACATACAGTGATGTGAACCAAAGAATTTTGGGTTCCTTACGTGATCAGAAATGTTGTTCAGTCCACTTCTTTTGTAATTTGGCATACATAAGCCTTTTCTTCCCAGTTCCCTTTATTAGGTACGGCTTCTTTACAGCCAACCTTTCACTTGCAACATTTCTGACGAGGCTTTAGTGAACAGTAGATGGATCATCTGAAGGGCCAGATGCATGTCTCACGTCCTGTGTCAGGTCATTGCTGGGTTTTTTTTCCTGTTTCTTACATACATGACTTTCAGTTGCTGTTCGTCTGCTGTGGAGAGTTTTTGGCAGGCTTTTTGGTACCATTTTTCTTAACTCTTCAATGATTCATGGGTCAAGTTTTAGTCATTTAGCACATGGAAATATTCCTCTGAAAATAGTCCAATACAGGGACAAGAATGAAAATGAGTGAAAAAGCAGCCAATGTCCAGAGAAGACTTTGAAAGACCAAAGCCTGGAGAACTAATGCACAATCATTAGAATTAAAATTCTCTTTGAAATAAGTTTGTGTTCACAGCAATTAATATGATTTTATTATATTAACATAGTGCGAGATTCTGTTGGCTTTAGACCAAAATTCCTGGTAGAAGCGTCCTCAATTGCTACTTTTCCTTTGAGTACATTCCAGAGCCTGTACTTTGTTGCTTTTACTTGAGTGAATAGGTTAAATCATTAACAAGAGTATTACAAGAGTATTTTAATACAAGTATGTGCACTTCTAATTGAGTACAGAATATCTATAGTTGGGCCACCTCTGGTTAAAAGTTAGTATAGTTATAGAAGCTATTTGGCAATGTGCGTAGGACGGCTAAGAAACGCAAAATGATCTGCGCATGCGCAATGATTCGGGCACACCTTAGCTCCCCATGTCAATCTCAAATTAACAGTGAGCGGCAGCAACACGAGTGCGAGGGCCCCGAATAGTAACGTAATGATGGTTTAAGAAGAACAAGTTCCAGCGTTACTCTGAAAAATATTTTTATAGCAGCCTGGTAAATTATTTAATAAGTTTTGGAAGGCACAGTTTTAACTGTTAGCATGTTTCCATCTTCTAGCAGGGTGAAACTCAACAGAGTAGCGCTAAAAGACGTTGTTGGGTTAAAGCTGACCCCGCGGCGGAGACGAGTCCCAAAGTTACTGAATAGAATTTCGGCTGAAAGCAAAAAGCAAGAGAAAAACTTTGATTCCGTGCAGCTAATTTCAGAGAAAGATATGGTGTCACCTCCGGGCAGCAATAAACCCGACCAAAACTTAACGCACACAATGGGTTCCGAAAAGAAGACACAGCCGCCGAGCACTCACGACGAGGAGGAGCCGGAGGAGAATGGCTCAGGTACGCAGAAAACAAAGAGTAAAGTAGACTCTGAGTCACGAGGCGCTGATAAACAAGACGGGCCGAACACTAGAGGCAAGTATCAACAGAGCAGGGGGGTCAGAAACACGTGCCTCAGACCGCGGTTTATTTGGTGTGTTTTCAAACGGCTCCACGGTAGGACGAATCCAAGGAGTGAAAGGTCCAAATATCAAATGAAGCTGACAAGCCAGGCGACTCTGGCCAGGAGGAGGAGACAGACCGATTTAACGTCGAGTAGATGTCCTTTCAGACAGTGCGACGTTAATGGTAAAAGTGGTGTGGCACGCCGGGCTAAAAGCGTGAGGGTCGGTGTTAGAGAGGGACGGAGTTCAGTGAAGGCCACGTCCGCCGGGTGTGATCCTCAGCCCGCTGCTGCTTCTGCAAAATCGGGAGGAGTGCGAAGGGAATCCCAAGTAAGGTGCACTTTAGCTGGATTATAAGTTAGAGTTTTTAAGGTTAAAGGTTTTAAGGTTGGTTAAATTGCACTGCCTTTAAATTGATTTTACAATTGGGCGTTTTGTGATAGGTTTATGCTTTTAGCTAACTCTTTGCTAATTTGTGCCAAATTGTGTCAGATGCTAAGCTAACAATGTGGTAAAGTCCTACTGAACACGATCCAGTTTTAGTGGATATCATGCAGTTCATGGTTGAACCTGACATGAAGGATCTTCTTAGCTATTACTTGCCCGGATTGGAGCTGATGGAGTTTAATTATACACTAACTAGCAGCCTGCTAATAGCAGATACATTTCCTGTTCATATAGTTGGCACTCGTCTTACTTGCTGAACATGAGCTAGATTGACTAAATAAATCCCCGGCTGTATATTCCTATTAAGATTTTTTAATATAATCTATTTATTTTATAAAGTGTATAAAAACAATGTTGTTACAGATTTGTCCCCATATTGGACGTGATAGTACCACCGGTTGCTAGGGAAACATGCCTATTCCCACACTTTTTGGGAGTGGTTCTTATGTTCTTGAACGTTGCTCAAAAAGATGGTGCACTTGCCTGTAGTTTTTCATGTTTGTCTGCAAATACTGCTCTCCCAGCTGAAGTAAAACCTGAAGATGGTCTTGAAAGTAAAAGTTCAGCCTATGCAAGTCATTCGCTATCATTTAAACCAAAATCCCGGTACTATGCCAGTGACCAAAGCAGTCAAAAGTATGTTTCATCCAAATGTTTGGGGAATACACCTTTTTCCCTAGTAGCAGGTGGTTGCCAGGGGGTCTCGCACCGGTTTATCAGCAATCCTTTAGTGAATGCCATTAACCTCTAGCATCCAGTCAAAACTGGCTGGAGTACTCAATTTTCCCTCATTACTGTGTGACTGAGGCCTTATTCACTTAATATCACATGGTTAGTGCTTCACATATCGACAAAACCTCAGTTGGGTAATTTGGGGATTGTCTCATTCACAGCCTGGGAAGCTGTTCCACATAGCTGCCACTCAAGCTTAGTGAACCTACTCTTTACAGTTCTTTATTAGAAGTGGGAACGTTAACCAAATGTATGTTTTCCAGGCTCAGTCAGTCGTTGTTACTAAATCATAACCAGTTATAAAGTAAGAGCTTTTTTCTTTCTTTCTCTAAACCTTAACACACATTTACATTTTTGTATTTCAAGTTCCCTAAAGTCAATCTTTTGAGTGATATTTTGGTTAGATGTCTGAAATAAGATCTCTGGTTAACACAAGCTCTAGACATTTTTTTCCTGCAATATGAAATACTTCCCCAAAAGTGCCCCAATTGTGAATCTTTTTTATTTATTTATTTTTACATTTTTTAATGTTGTCCATTGTCCCAGACAAGGTGTTTTCTAGTAAATTATGTGTACAGTGTCATTGCACTGAACACAGAACATTTATGGCCTAACAAAAGTGTTATAATTTAGTGTCTTCATTTATTTCCTATGGAGCTTATTTTCTGACATAATTCAAATCCTCTCTGCCTTTTTGTTGTACCAGTCACAATTATAATCACTTATGGGTTAGCCTTCAAAAAAAAAGGTTGTGCCTGGGTAGCTTCGGTAAATTAAACTGATATGAAAATCGATTTTTATTTTATTTATTTTCTCAAGGGTGAGACGTTAAGAAGGACAAATCCTAACAAAGTTCTTCAAGAAGCAAGTCTGCGCGACTCAGAAGCCATCTCAGCTGATTTTGAAGCCTATACCTAAATGAACAAAGAGAGCACCTTAACTTTGAGTTGTCATCAGAATTTAAAATTATATGCGGGGGAGGAAAAGGTCCCTGCTCATCCTGACAGAACACTGAGCAAATGCCATTCTAGTTCATTTGAATAGACACTGTTGATTTAATTGATCCATGAGTAAATATATCCACCGCGATATATGTGAGGACGTCATCCACGTTCCTCAGTGCAGCAACACGATTGGTTCGTATATCTCCTGGTTTGGCTTTTCAAAATCAGAATCAGAAAGACTTTATTTATCCCCAAGTTGCAATTAAGGTACACCAGAGCAGCATGACGTTGAGGGTAAGGACGGGGCATAAACAGGCAATAAGAGTGTGATAATAAATACACAGAATATACAGTATATACACAGTTTTAAAATTTTGATTGATTAGCTTGATTTCTGTTCAGGTTTTTTTCGTTTGATGCCTCTGTGATTAACTGGTCTGTTTGACTTTCCTGCCTCTAATGAAATCAGTCACTGCTCTAAGCCTTTGTTCAAGATGGTGAATGAGATGATCCCAAATGGTGCCGATATTGATTGGAATCGATGCTGTTTGAAAAGCAGTTATTAAAAAGAAAAAGAAAAAAGGAAAGAAAGCCACGGTGATGTTTCTTTCTGATGCTTAGGTAAATCATTGTTATTTCGTTTTGCACTCTCTGACAAGTGTTTTGTTTCCACTTGCAGATGTTGGTAGACATAAAGAGCCAAACCTCTCCGGTCTTACTGGTTCAGAAGTGTTACTAAGAAGAGCCGTCGGAGCCCCCCACTGTGGTCTCTGTGGGGAATGTAAACACACTTCCCCTCAGCGCAAGGTGCCGGGTAAGCTAAAAAGAGCTAGCCCAGGGTCAGAGCCACCTGCTGCTCAGTCAGAAATCGAAAAAGAAAACACAATCACTCAGAGCTCTAAGAAGATTATTGTGTGGATAAACCAGTATCCCAAAGTGATCCTTTGTGACGTTGCCAAAAAATGTGAAGCTTGCGGTCACGATTGTGGGTATGCGTTACCGGATGCTCTCGAGAACAAGGTTGTGCGTTGCTTCCAGCAGGAGATGAGAGCTTCAATACGGTTTTGGCCTACTTGTTTAAGGCATAATGAATCAGAAACTGAGAAAAAGGCTCTGTTTAAAATTAGCAAGTGTTGTCCAAGTGCTCAGGATGAGAAGACCGTCTGTCAGTCTCAAAGTCTGATCCGCCAGAACCACCTGGATGAAGGCATGCATTCACAGCCATTATCCCATCATACCGTGAGTCCTTTCCACCGGAGTCAGACAGGCGAAGACTCTGCAACTTGTTCTGCTTCTTTTTTACTAGATGAGCATACAAAGACAGGCAACTGCAGAGGTGGCATGCGTGACAGAGATGCTGAAGTGGACCTTGGTCCAGGATCTGATCCAGTAAGCCCAGAGACTTGTAGAGAAAAGGGAGAGGTAGGGGATAGCATTGAGTGCAGCAGCACTTTGGACTTCGCGCCCACCGATAAGTGTAGCGCTTCAGGTGGTCAGAAAGGCGATCCCACAAATGCTGATGGATCACACGTGTTGTCAGATCTCATCGATCATGTTAGTGACGAGGATACAGATGCACCAGAGTCGTACACTTGCCAGAGAGTAAGGGCGTATTTGAGAAAAATACATTTTTCATGTGCACGCACTTACATGGCCTGGCCTTTCTCAAAGACTTGCACAGCAAATGCTTCTACCACAGCAGGGACTATTGATCCATCAGCAAAGGATGGGATTGACTCTGCAACAGCTAATCAAAGTATGCCAGGTTCATCCAGTAACCTGTTCAAGGACATTCCCCCGAAGGCGCCTACAGAGAAATTGGAAGAGGATGGAGAAAGCGCTTTTGCTCAGGGAAATGAGAAAAGGCACAGAAAAGACATGGAGACCTCACCGCTGTTTAACCAGCCTGAAGAGTTAGAAACCAGGCCTAATTCAGATACGGCATCAGTCCCCCCTCCAGCTCAGTGTGGAAGGGAGCGTGGCACTGATGGAGTCTCAGCCTCGGCTTTGCTAGTTAATGGACCAGAAACTGTCACCTCCATATCGACCCCTTCCCCCTCAGTCCTCGGCCTGAGTGACTGGGACACTGCCACCACTCTGTCTCTTATGTCATCTCCATTCACACAGGGCAGCATGAGCAGCCTCTCAGCCACAACATCTTCTCTCCCACCTTCATCGCTTATTCCCAAGAGAGTCAATGTTGCTGACAAAATATTGTCCTCCTGTGAAGAAGCCCAAACAGCTTCTTCCTCTCCCAATGTTCCTCTGCACAGCCCTGACTCCTTTCATTCATGTGAATCCTTTGTCCTTCCTCAAGATGAATATGAAAATGACAAGGAACCATTCCCATGCAGGAGCCCCCCCAGACTGGACCCATATTATTGTGCAAGTCCGTTTAGGGGCAATGCTTCAGTGGGTTCACTATTGTGCAGCATCTCCCATGAACACTGCGTAGAGTCAGACTTGAATGAATTCATGCTTCCACCTTTGCTCTCCCCTGTCCATTCACCACAACGGCAGTTGTGCCAGAGAAGCTTCTCGTGCTGCAGCTCAAGCAGTACAGATGAGGAAGAGATGAACAAAGATGCGAGCAACTTGCCACAAAATGATAATTGCAAGGATTGTCTTGAGCACCATATTGAAGAGTTGGAAAGAGGCTTGTCAGACTTTACAACTCCTGAGACACCAAGGGAACCTCAGTCTTCTCCCAGCAGTGAAGAAGAAAGTGATGACGAGGATGATGTGGAGCAGGGTAACCGAATTTCAGAACAAGTTTCCTTACATCGTAAAATAAAGCCGAGCCTTAGCTCAGGTGTTCTGACAGAGCCCTGCTCTTCTTCCTGCAGCGACGAAAAGAACGGTGCGGCCTTGAGTGATGGAGAATCACACTCAGACACAGAAGAGGGATCAAGCCCGTCTAAAATAGCAAACAGGGAAGAGGATAAAACCCAAGGAGAAGCAGCTGGTGATTCTCAGCCTGGCATTTTGGACGAGTTAACAGCCTACGAACAGGACATCCTGCTTGTTGATGTGATCCAGGACGACCCAGAACTGTTTGACAACCTGCCTGATCAAAGTTTGCTGAAGCTGGGTCCTACCCGAGCTGCCGAGGCTCCGGGAACCAAACCTGCTGCTGTGGTGAATACTCCAAGAAGAGATGGAGCGTCACAGGAGCTGCAAGAGAGGTAAGGTCTTATATTTAACATTAAGTCCTGCAAGTGACAGATGAATTGTTGAATGCTTTATAAATAAAAGTTACTTTTGTTCTAGATTGGCTCCGGTTACTGTGGGTTTGCCTT
The DNA here is from genome assembly GCF_000239375.1 of Pundamilia nyererei. Taxonomy (NCBI): domain Eukaryota; kingdom Metazoa; phylum Chordata; class Actinopteri; order Cichliformes; family Cichlidae; genus Pundamilia; species Pundamilia nyererei. The sequence goes on along the minus strand of NW_005187431.1, from coordinate 4,700,101 downwards.
GTGACAGTCCCAATAACACAGGTACGATCAGTGCGCAGAGAAACTGAGCCATGATGATAATGTCTTCTATATTTTATTGTTTCCTTTGATATGTATAAAGTGAAAATAAGACAAAAGAAGCTAAACATTTTTAAAAAAGGAAAATAAGTAAAAACAGTAGAACGCTCGGTAAAAGTAAAGGCATGTCAGTGTTTGTGACTCAACCTAAAGTTCTGCCACATGGATGGGACGCAGTGCTCGTCTG
>NW_005187431.1:4693078-4699222 GCF_000239375.1 Pundamilia nyererei | reverse complement strand
TAGATAAACAGCTGGAGTCTGGAGTTTTATGGATTCACTTACTTGCTGGAAAGAGCAGTCCGACTGCAGTTAAAGCAATAAAAATGTCCTGGTTGATTCTTTTATGTGGCTAAAATCCACTTTGGCACCTCTGCAGCAGTACATTACTAAGTTACTTAGTTCTTGCATTGCTCCTAATATCTCAAACTGTTTTTAATTCAAAGATTAGAGAGACATGTAAACTGGTTTTACGGAGCTTACTGAAAATCCCAACAGCTCCTAAATGAGAAACTCACTGCTTTTAAAAGGAAATGAAATTTTTTTGCATTTTATATTTAACTGACTGCTTATGATGTCCCACATGAAAATACCAACATGTCTAAGTTGTTTATCGCCATTAAGCTTTAAAGGATTGATTTTCTTTTTTTTGTGGTTAATATTGTGCAGTAAGTTGATTTTCTTACACGAGTTTCAAAGCTTGTGGTCCTTTTGTGAGAAATGAAATGTGGTAAATGTGATTATATTTTGTCCAGTACAGATGTTTGTTCAAAATTCCAAGTTATTGTCTCAGACGTTTTAGTTAGTAAGTGGAAATTTTAAGATGCCTAACTCAACTAACTTTGATAATGGCCATTATAATGGAGACAATGGCCTGAAATGACCCAAAACTTTGACATACTTTAAAAAAAATTCCCCTCTATGATTGGAACAGACTTCAGTAGACCAGAGATTAACTTGTGATTGTTTTTTTTTTCTTCTTCAAATCCTATAGAGGAGAGTAACAGCAGGCCATGGAGACCTCATTCTAGCAGCACCCATACTGGAACACAGAGCGACATATGCCCTACCTCCACTGAGAAGCAAAGCAAACATGTGGTAAAGTAATGGGTCCTCTGCACAATCAGATAGATAGAGAAAGGAGCAGCGTGCACGTCAGTGGTTTTAACTTCCCTGAGGTTTTGTAGAAAAACATGGCAGGGCTTTTAACAGGGCTTCTCCTGCATAAATGCTCTCTGTGCATTTTAGAGAGCACTGAGCGACAATGTTTAAAGATCTGACACATCAAATACTGAATTTAAATAATTTTATTTTCAAAGGAATGGGTGTTTCATACGTTATCCTGCTTCTAAAGTATAATAAATGCACAATAGTGTATCTGTCATGTGTTGTTGTTGTTTTTTTTCTCCAATAGGTTCAATCTGATACCAACAGCAATCATGTAAATAGTGGCCCAGAAAGGTACGAGTTTGCTTAGTGCACATGACCTGATCTTTGATTTGTCACATTAATCTTTCAGTCTCGCGATCATCATATTGTTTATGTTCTGTAACAGGAGCCAGCCCATCAAGACGGTGAACTCCTTTCAAAACATCCCCCCACTCATGTCCATGGGAACCGGTGAGGGAGAATGAAAAGGGCTCAGACAATGAACTTTAATTGCTGTTGCGTTTATCTTGTTCTCACTAATAACTCCTCATTTTATAACTTAATTGCCAATGTGAGTGCTCAGCGTTACTTTATTCTTTGGCTCTTCTGGTCTCCAAGCAGGGGCATGGATCACAAACTCCGCAAACATGATGGATTTTAGGCGCCTGAAATCAAGTTCTGTAAGTGTTCCTTTGTATATTACCATGTTGCTACTGAAAAAATGCTCAGTTTAAATACATGTTCGGTGGCGTTAGCATAGATTGGACTTTCCAGTTATTTAATAGAATATAACTGAAATAAATCTGGAAAAGTCAGAACTGGTTTTGGAAGTTCTAGTGGGACAACTAATTTTAAACTTATAAAGAAATTACTGTCATATATACAGTATCTGGAGATATGAGGGTCCTTTCCATAGTCTGTGTATAAAGATGGATGTGGCCTTTTTGAAAATGAATCTTAAATACCTTTAAATCTCTGACCTCAGTAAATAACTCACTGATGAGTTTGTGGTCTCTAAAACTAATGAATCCTTGCTGAATACAGCACGATTTCCATTTTCTAACCCATGAACAGAAATGGCCTCAGTTTCACGGTCTGCTCTAACAATCATTCGGTTTCAGCTTGAGGTTTCCCAAAAGAATTAAACTAATGTCGCCGTGGTTACTGTAGATGTACAGTTCGTTCTTCTGTACAATAAATATGTTTTGCACTGTGGGTGAATTGCATTGCTATAACTTGACTGTGTGATGCTGTCTAAACGCTCAGTACTGCAGGCTGTACTTCAGTGAATCACTGACCTGTGGGTTCAAAATGTGTCGCTTCCAACATCTGCCTATGGAGGGGGATGAAAAGGTACACTCTGTGGTTTTTACTTTATTTATTTATTTATTTATTTTTTCTTGATTTCACCAAAGACAGTAAATTGTTTGTGTATTGTGTACATTTTATGTTTTTAATCTTGAATTTAAAAAATCAAATTGAATTGTTGGAGATTGCAGGGCCAACATCACCCTCTGTTGTGACATCGCTGTAATTGCACACTTTCTTTTTCATTTGCTAGTTTTGTATTGAAAACGTGACAAGATTCATCAAAAATCCAACGTGCCTTCAGAAAGCAGGTGAGTTTCCTTCCTTTCCTTCCCACTTTTCTTTTTCTCCCACAGCCTTTGTGCACGCTGCATGCTAAACTGATTGCCCATCTTTGCTGCGTCATCGGTCTCCTTTCTCCTCTCCTGCTCTACCCCTGTTCTCCTCAGGAGCTGTGTTTACAGGATATTACCAGAAAAACCCACCAGGAGTGTATTTCTCTTTGCCGATATTTTTCTCCCTCCTCTGGGCTCTGCTGAAAGCTGGCATGTTGTCCGAGGTCTTCTCCGTCCTCAGTGTTGGCTTGGCTCACAACATAGTGGTCAGTGTAGCAGTCCTGACATTAACCACGGAGAAAACTAAACAACTGATTGATGCTGACACGAGATTAGACGTTGATCTTGTTTTCTTTTTAGCCCAGCCATGAGTTCCTCCTCTCCCTTTTTAACTGCGTGAGAGAAAAGGGTCTGATGGGCTTTGTGCCTGAACTCATGCAGCTCACTTTCAAGGTATTAGTTGTTTGCCTTTCATTATGCTCAGAGTTTAGCTCATTTGTTTTATGTGCCTCGGGAAGAATTTAGACTATCTTTCTGTATGTTTACAGATGGCCAACGCTGGACTAGAGCTGAGTTTGGACTGCCTCGACTGTGTAAGGAACACTCCTCTTTTCCAGCAAATGATTCATCCAAACTCTCCTTCGGTGTCCGGCAACAACAAGTGAGTGAGCCACAAAGTTCACAATTGTTTTCATTTGTTAATCATAACTCTTATAATTCTTATTTTCACTCTTAAAGGGTTTCCCCTGGTGCACCGTTTCCAGAGTACCTGAATTTAGCCCATTCCATTGTGGAAATGGAGGTAAGAGCTTCACATCTTTTGACAGCTTTGTCTGTAAAGATGGTGCGTTGTGCTCATGTGTGTATTTGTTGTATTTGTTGTCTGTGTCAGCTTTGTATGAAACAAGAGGACTGGAGGAGGATAGGTGAGGTTTTTAGAGGGATCTGCCAGTCCAACCAGCACCCCAGCCAAGTGGAGCGCATCAGTGGTCGCATTGCTGTCGCGCTCCTGTCTGAGGGCAAAGACAAGCTGTCACTGCCCTTTTCTGTATTTGCTGAGACAGGTAAAAGCTCTAAGTAGAGATAAACATCAGTTTCTTCCCCCGGTGTGGTTCTGTGTACTAGCACCTTCCAGCCGTTCATTTATTTATTCATTCAAATGTTCTTTAGTGTGTCAGAATGAAAGTGAGGACAGCATGGTGAGGAGTTTCGTGGGCAGAATTGGAGTTTCTCTGATGTTACGGTACCACAAAACGCATCAGTGGGCCAAGGTAATCAGGCCGTGCAGATCGCATCACTCTCTCCTCGTCACATCTGAGCAGCATCTTCGAATTTAGGATGTCATTGTTTGTCTGTGTCATGTTTACTGATGCAGGGTCGCAGGGTGGTCGAGACGCTGTCTGTTTTAAAAGTCGGCTTCTCAACTCTGAAAGGTCTGTTTGGGAACGAGGACGGAGCGTCAAGATGCTGCCTGATCACTGTGGCTGCAGAGGTCTTCCTCCTGAGTGGCAGCGTGGAGGGAGCTCTGAACACACTCCGAGGTAGTGACTCGTGAAGCTGATCGATGGTCATTTAGCTAATGTCGTCATGCTTAAAATGTAACCAGCGTTTTATTTTCATGGTTTATAAGTGCAGAGTTTCACAGCTCGAATAAAAATGGGATTTATGCTGCATTAGCAAAGTCAACTAAAGGGCCAACTTTTAACTGGTGCTGAGATATGTCAACTTTACAGCTAATAGCTGTTTGTGTCAACAAGCTGAATCCCAAAGATTTTATTTTGCGCCTGTCTAAACTGTGTCATCTTTGGCATAAAGACATGGGAACAAATTATGTCTGTGTAGTTTCTCATTCATGGTAGTCTTAAGAGCTTGGAAAAAAGGAGACTTCATTACGTTTGTCAAGACATTTGATCCAAGAGGCTTTTTCGGATCAGAACTGAAGTTTTCTTCTTTTTCTGAGCTCTTAAGATGAAAACATGATTTCTTTTGTTTTTGGGACTGGCTGCTAAAAACAAAGTGCCTGAAGAATCAATGTCAGAAATTGTCTGATATGTATGGGCCCTTATGAATCATTTTATGCTTGGATGAGTTCTATGTCAGTGTTAAGTAGCTTTGCAAACAAGAAAGTGGTCAGGCGCAAGGACTGCGCTGAAGATGAGGGGAAAAGCAACCAATGTCTAAAAGAAAGATTTGAATGACCATCAGAAAGTGCTGAGAGCTGCTGCTCAGGATCAGTTGTGTAACAAAGACAAGTCTGGCTTCTTGCGAGGAAAGTGTAAAAAATGACTCAAGACTTTGCACAATCCTCAATAATAGGTTTCCATTAATGTCTTTTCTTAACACTCACAAACTTAAAGTTCTTTCCCTGTAAATCAGTAAAAGCAAATTTGGTTTTATGTCCTCAGACTTTATGTGGAAACCTTAAAAGTGATAGTCGTCTCGCTGCCCTGAGAAATGTTAGCTTTCATAGTCTTGTAGGTAATGTTGCAGAACTGTGAAACCAGTTATTTGCTGAATTGTTTAAATTTTGTTTATACATCTGTTAATCCAGAAAACAAGTGGTTCCTGAGTTCGTCCTCGTGGCCGTGTGAGCCTGCCGATCTGGAGAGTAGGACTCGTGTGCTGATACGTCTGGCTGAAAAAACCTCTCACAGAGACACGCTGGAGCTTCTCTGTAATCTTCCTGGAGTTAAAGAGTCAAGTGGTGAGTAACCTACAGAGAGCTGAAATTAAAGTTAAAAAAACAAACAAACAATGATACAGCAGGTTAGTCAGCTTTGCTACTAAACTGGCCAGATCAGTATCCCACAAGTTTAACTGACTCGCTACACTCTGATTAGAAAGTGCTGGTTTAATTTTGTACAGTGTTTGCTAGCGCTAATAGATGCTCAGCTGTGATAAAAATTTAGTTGATAAAGAGGTTTTTCTTTTTTCTCCAGACTCGATGGATATCTCCAGGTACAGCCCCTTGTTTAACTCTCACCTTCAAGTGTGTGTGGACAGGCAGATACTTCCTGTGGCTTCAGACACGGTGGACTTTATGCTCTCTAAAAACCTGGCTGTTGACCACACAGTGCTTCGGATACTTTTACAGAAACTGGGCAAGCAAAACCTCTGGCTCCGGGCTCGGGAAGTCTTCAAACGTAAGTACCACACTCTGGTTTTTACTGCTACACTTACATCATTGCATCATAAATGTGAGTTGTCGAAGGCAGGAAACAGCTGCAGATTCTATTACGGCACCAGATGTTGAGTCTGATCAGTCTCAGCTAACGTTTACAAATGGTCAAAGATTTGGATTAGATTAGACTCTGAGGTGTGCTCGCTGCGTTCATGTTCATTAGATTCTCTGAGTGTGGGCTACTACCCTGGAGTCTCAGCTCCCCCTGGTTTCATGACACTGATTGTCCCCTGTCGACTGGGGGAGGTGGAGCTGGCTCTCACCTTCGAGATGTTCATCACTGTCAACGCAACAGTCATTCACCACCTATCAGAGCCCATTACTTCTCTCACCATTACTCTCAAAAGGTAAATTGTGTTTTTGTGTATAAGGAGCCTGTTCAGATGGAATCAGTGAAATATTGGCATGGGGGGG
>NW_005187431.1:4686850-4692984 GCF_000239375.1 Pundamilia nyererei | reverse complement strand
GTGTAAAGATTCGACTGCAGTGGTACGTGATGTTCGTGCTTTCTCCTCTTCCAGGACTCAAAGCTGTGAGAGCGAGTACCTCTCTGCTGGCAGCCGCCTCCTCTCTGCAGCTTGTATCCCTCAGCCCAAACTAATAGTCCATTACACAGCAGTCAACTCGGAACAAGAACAAGTGTTCATGCTGGATGTTCCCTCTGCCCGCCGCTGGCTCCGCCACAATCATCTGTGGGCCCATGAGGTGTGGACACACTAAACCACCAGCTGTTTATTTCTTTGCTGTCTACAGAACTCCTTCTCTTTCCTTTAGAAACTGCTTGTGCTCAACAGCCGCTGACTCTCAGGAAAACAACCAATGAAATCAGGAATATGAAAGATTGCATATTTCTTGGTCATGTTTCAATTGACTTGAACTGAGGAGCAGAAAAACACAAAGACCAAAAACTACTATTCTTTTCTTTCTTTCTTTCTATCTTTTTTTTTGGTTCAGAGTAGTTTTAAAATAGGTTAAGAGGTTGTTTCCTGAGTTCTTTTAGCTGATTTGTCAATCTGTTTGTGAGATTGACTCTTTGAAAGCAAAAACTCTGTTTAGGAACAGAGTCCAGCATGTTTGTTGCACGATTGTGTTTACTTCATTGTAAATAACATCTGAGTGTAAATAGGTATATATTTATAATGGTGTTTAGTCTTTGACAGTATTATGTTGTTATATTAATGTCAAAACCTCAATTGTTGCCAGTTAAGGAGCTGTGATTTACATTTTCTTTGTATGAAGTTTTTATGTATCTATATATATCTATATAAAAAAAGGTTCTACTTAAAAAAAAGGCTCTTTTTTTTTTTTTCTTTTTCAATTTTTCTTTCAAATGAGAAAGGACATTTCTCTAAAAAGTGACTTTTGGATTTGACCACAGTTGCTTCCCTGCAGTCTTTAACTTTTCTCCTCCAGCGATGATGTAGCGGGTAAATGCAGCGTTACTGAAATCTCAGATTCTGGCCACTTTACAATACACAACATTACTTATAATTTCTGTTCCAGAGAACTTTCCTATTCAAAATTCTTTCAGGCATGTTTTCCTCTTCTTTTCGCAGCCAGCATCGCTCACTGTACGGGTCTCATTTTATGGTCCCTGTAGTAGAAGACGGGTTCCTCATGAAAGAAAAAAATCAGTTATCTGTGACTGCGACATGTTTGAGGAGCTTGATTACTGGAACATCAGTTGAGGCGTGAAGCATTTGACGCGGTGTCTTGGTTAAAAAGCACAACACTGGCTGACTGACATGTCTGATCGTGCGTGACAGAAAGGTGGATTTAATATTGTTGCAGAGTCTTTGCAGCATAGGTTGAAATGTCTGTCACAAAAATATCAAAGTGCTGATTGACAATAAAAGTTGTTGCATACTATTTGGTGAGATTTTTATTTGATTTTTTTTTACTTTGTGGCAGAACAGCTAAATAATTTAATGTAATTTAGTTGCTTCTATCCAGAACTCACAGACTTGACTTTCCCTTCAGTGCTTGGAATAAAAGCCCTGCTGTGGCCCTTACGTGGTGTTTCTGCTATTCAGCCACTAGATGGCGAACTTTGACATGAGCAGACCATAAAATAAACACATTTGCTGACACATGGTTTGAAAGCCACAGAGACCGGTGTTTAGAGAAAATGTTTCTCAGCTGTTCTGATACTCCTGACACATAAAGGATCACTGAAGGTTTTTGCTCAGGGAGCAGTTGTCCTCCTCTTTTAATATTATACAAAACAAATGTATAATATACATTTGGCCGCCGTTTCTGTGGGGATGGTGTTTGCTCTGTGTTGTAGCATCCTGATGACACTCGGTTTGAGCTCCAGTAGATGATTAAAAATGTCCCCCTTTACTGATGGGAGTCTCACAGTCTAAGAAGGCTACCCGTGTCATTTTTCATATCCTTCCCCATGATCTTAATGCGGTGGTCCACCGAGTTACTGTGATCAGTGAACTGTGGTACGTCTTGAAATTTGATTTTCACCCAGGTGTCATCACATACCTGAACCAATGACTTGGTGTTTCAGGGCAGGATAACAGAGCCCTTTTTTCCACTTCTTCACTGGTCAAGACAATTTGCCTATAAATGATCAAGAAACTGACCTCACAGCTCATTGTTCATTCAGTGGTGCTTGTTTCAGTTATTATGCAAATGTACTGTTTATAAGGTGGGTAAAACCTGCAGTCAGCTGAGACTGGGAAAGGTTTCTCCCACTGAAAACTCTTCATCCAGATGAACAGAATCAACTTTCTGGGATTTCCTTACCTGGATGGTTGAGCATGCATCAAGACTGTCCAGATGGGTCATTCTTTACATGCATGTGTGTCTACTCTGCACTGATTAAACAGCACTGTGAAGGTGTGGCAGAGCTTCATACCCACCAGGGGGAAGTATTGTGTTAAGGTAGGGTCAGCAATGAGACAAATGCTGCCATTTAAAAAGGCAAGTGGAGTACAATACAGGCTTTAATGGTCCCTTTACTGACCCCTCGGTTTCTTACAATATGTCAGTATGTGATGGTGAAATCACTTTTGAACTCACAAGCTTCACTGCCTTTTAGAGCTTCATTTTGAGAGACGCTCAAGTAATAAGGAGATATGTCTTTAACAATGAGAGTCAAAATATGCCCTCACGTGTCTGTGGACTATGAATATCTGAAGAGACGACACTTTATGTGAACTCTGTCAAGAGATCACGAAGTCAGATGATACAGCGAGCAGGAAAACGGGCGCCTGTGCATGTGTCATTCCAGGATGGCACCCTAACAGAGGGCCGTTTGTCTGACTCATTTTCACTCAGAGCAGTGGTCTTAATGAGCGCCTTCTTCAGTCTCTCAAAACAACCCTTTGCACTTTGGCCCGTGTCATCTGACAAACAGGGAATTCTTCTTCTTCAGCTTTAAAGAATACACTAATTCTGCAGTCAGTGCCACGAGCAATCATCCGCTGTGCCTGCAGTAGCTTATTCGAGGAACAGTGTAACACATCGTGCTTCGTGGACAGTTGAGTGCAATGTTCTCTCACTTTGATCATTTCCACCCATGATTGCGTTGATATGACAAAACTGAGGGAGGATGCCACCGTTTAGCCCACTTTAGCCACACCCCTGTGTTGGTGAACCCTGTGGCATTAGCTTAGCAGAGCATCTACTGTTATTTTAGAGAAAACAGAAAATTCTTTGCTTGATACAATGGATTAAACTTAAAAAAGAGAGAGAGAGAGTCTGTAACTACATCTGTAAAACATCCATCCATCATCCACATACAGAGATGCATCAGGGGAAACTCGGGGTTCAGTATCTTGTAGAGACTGATCAAAATATCGATGGTATTGATGTCGGTTCAACACTAGCATGATATGATTAATGCTGTCCTCCAAGTTCAGTATGCAGCCCACTGAATTGTGTGAATTTAATTATTATTTTGGAAGTGAAAAAAAAACCCCCTCAAACATGCACAATATAGCCTATAACACAGTTAAACGAGAGAAGCTGGCCCAAAGAGACAGGCACATTTACATTTCAAATCCCCCCCCCCACACACACACACACACATACAAAAAAACTATTTAAAAATACACGAAAAGTTTAGCTTTTTTGCTGTGTTAACTAATTATTGCTGAACTTAAAAAATCACAGTGATTTACAGGTCTTTAAAATATGACAAACTCCTGTTCCCTACATAAGATGGTTTGTAAATTAAAAGTATCGGTATTGTTTTCAGCAATACTGACTGTATTCACTTGGTAACAGATCAATATCAAAATGTGGACTATTGCACAGCGATAATATCTCACCAGAGGACATTTTGAGTTACATTTTGGATCAGGCAGGGTTCGAACCCCAGACCTTACAGTTGTCGTCAGTACACGCGGATCGTGATATTTCGTGCATGTACAAGAACACAATTGAGGTTACTCAGTAAAATTGACATTTTCAGGCCCAGATTCTCGACTTCGGCAGCCATTAGCTAGTCTAAACTAAAAACAACAACTATACTATTTTATAATAAAATATACGCGCAGTATATTATGAAGGGAAGGTAAATTGATGACAGCGAATCCCTTTAAATTCGCACTCACGCGCACGTGACCACATACCCCCAGCTATCGGGAGCGTGCGTTTGGCGCACACCCTTCTCTCCTCCCCTAGGGCGGAAGTAGCTGGCTCCATTTCTCCTCCTCAGTCCGATAAGAGCAGCTCGAGGAGCTGCAAGCCCAGCAGCACGCGCATGAGAGCGCACAGCTTGTTTTTAATTTGACTTTAAAAAAAAAAATTCATCCGAGAATAAAAGAAAAACCAGCAGCAGCACATTAAAGGTCCAAACTGTCGCTGTACCGAGTTTCACCTGGTTGTAAGCCACCGTTCCCACCCCCATACACCGAGCCGGGGAGAAAACCCTGCGCATTCCTCCACGCAGAACCCGGAGGGAGCGACCAGCAGCGGGGAAAGGTGAGCTGGAAGGGGGCCTCCTCACAAGGTGGGCCGGTGAATTCTCCCACACTGGGGATAGACGCGCTGTCTTGTGGTCTGGCTTTGTTGGAGGCTCGCTGTGGTTGTTGGTGAACCCTCGGTGACCAGAGGCACGCTATGATACCCTTGCTTTGATGAATAATTTAAGCTCTCGCGGTCCAAGGCTCGCGCTGCGACAACCATACGACCGTTGGCCGCCTGAACGGATCCCGACGGTCAGCCACACCAGTCTGAATTTGGAGGCTTAGCGATAACGGAGAACTAAAGGGAAAAAATTTGAGGTAGCTACTCGTCCGGGTGCTGCTTTGTAGCTCTGTCCTGTAGTCATGTTGCCGATCTGGTGGGGGAGGAGAGACCGAGCCCCCCAGCCGACCCAGTATCTTTCCATTTTCGGGTTTATGTTATGAGCTATCCCGAACAGCATCGCACTATTTTTCTCCACGGAAGCACCAGCGTCGTCTGTTGCTGAATGCTGTATTTAAAAGGAGGACTGTCGGTTCTGCTAAAGAGAGAAAAAAACGCCTTACACAACTGATTTAAGTATTCTGATTTTTCATCTGATCTCACAACTGTTTTTGAATAACTTTATGAATAAGTGGCTACCTCCTTGTTTTGTTTTTTGTGGCAAATCTTTCTTCCTTTTTCATTTTTAAATCGTTGAATCTACCTCAAACACCACATTAACGTGGAGAGATAATTATCTTCTACACACCCCAAACGGGCTGATGTGTCTCCAAATGAATACCTCAGCCTCGTCGTCGTGCATGTTGTAAACTGAGCCCAGTTTTGGTGACGCTGCAGATGGCTTCGTTTCCCGACTCGGACCTGCAGACGTGCCCGCTCTGCAAGGAGCTGTGCGGCTCTTCTGCTCCCATTTCCTCCAGCTCTTCTACCTCATCGTCTTCATCTCACACCTCGTCTTCCTCCAGCCAAACCACCAAGAGGCTCCACGTTCTGCCGTGCCTGCACGCCTTCTGCAGGCAGTGCCTGGAGGGACAGCGCAGTCCCGGGGACCCGCTGAAGCTGCGGTGCCCCACCTGCGACCAGAAGGTGTCCATCTCAGAGGCCGGAGTGGACTCCCTGCCTTCCTCCAATTTCCTCTTCAGCAACCTGCTGGATGTGGTGGTGAGCTCAGAGGAGCAGATCCAGAACAAGAATGGCCACCATCACCACCACCACCACCACCACCACTCCCGGGGAGGTCTGGGTGGAGGCTCCTCTGGCTTCAGTCATCCGTCACGTGGAAGCCTGTTGCACTCGCACCACCTGGGAGAGCCTCAGTGCAGCTCCTGCGACGAGGAGAACCTGGCCACATCCCACTGCCTTGACTGCCAGGAGTACCTGTGTGATAACTGCGTGCGAGCACACCAGCGGGTGCGACTCACCAAAGACCACTTCATCGAGCGCCTGGGAGAGAACCTCCATCTGAGCAGGGTCAACGCTAACAGCAAAGCCAGCCAGCCAGGGATGTCAGTGTCCCTCGCCCAGTCCCTGCAGAACAATTTCGCGCTGCTGTCCCTGTTCCAGGATCGCATGAGCTACTGCCAGCACCACGACAGCGAGGTAAGTCCAGCACTGGGGAGGACAAACACTCATTCATAGTACCAGTATGTTATAGATACTGGCTAGTTTTTAGTCT
>NW_005187431.1:4685623-4686594 GCF_000239375.1 Pundamilia nyererei | reverse complement strand
TGGACATGCTGTGGAGCTCTACTTTTGCTCTGGTAATGGGAAAGACAAGTTGGAATTCTCTCCTTGTGCGCTGTGTGATCTGGGCAGAACTACAAAGGCCCGTCAAACAGGAAAACAGCTTTTTCTTGGTAGAGTCATATGGTCAGGAAGAATAACAAATAGCACCAGCAGGAGTTCTTGGAATGTCATTTTTGACCCACTTCTGGTTTCTGTTGAGTTGCTTCCAAATAGTTCTCACCGCATCTTCTAGAAACAAAACACAGTTTTGCCCGAGCAGGTCAGCAAACCGGTTGATCGAGAGTGGTCAGCAGATGCAGACCAGTGCAGAATATCACCCGGTACATTTACCTGCATTCTAGTAAGTCACTTAATCAAACAGAATAATAGACTGCAAATGTTAAAGCAGAGCTAACTTTTTCACATAACCAATAACAGACGTGGGTTGCACATCAATCTTTTAAGTTGCAGCAGCATGTGTAGCCTTGTCCCAGCAGTTAAACGCTGTAGACGCCGCAGGATGCCATTCATTGTTAACAGAACCTTGCAATGACTTAAGGCTCGCTGTGCACACTGAGAATACAACGCTGAGAAATAAAGGGTTTGACTTTATGAAAATGTGCCCTTTCATGACCAGACGGCTATTTGCTTTGTTCTAAACTGAAGCAAATTGTCAGCAAAAATCAGCTGACGACAAAAACAAAGATAAAAAGACATCACCATCACCTTCTGGCTGATGGTGGTGTCTTTTTATCTTTGTTTTTGTCGTCATTTGTTGCTGATTTTTGTTAAATAACAAAAGTAATTGACTTGTTTTATGGTTTGAACTTGCCATGAGACAAGTTTTAACTAATATGGGATTGATGTGATGCAGCTAACATCAGTAAAGGTTATTTGTCAATATCGGTCTATAAGGCCAATATCGGCCAATAGAGATTGAAAATGTGACGTCATTCAGGGGTAAAACCGCAAAG
>NW_005187431.1:4670465-4680881 GCF_000239375.1 Pundamilia nyererei | reverse complement strand
TAAATAAATGAAAATGAAATGAAAATGGTCTTTCGTTCTACACGGTGCATTTCAAGGTCCTGCACCCATCCGTCGGTAAACTGTACCTGGGCTTGTTGCAGTGACCTGAAGTTACTAAACTTCATGAGTGTATGCACTCACTCCAAGAACCGTATAATTAGCGTGGTGAAAGTTGGGCAGCACGCTAACGTATTTTGTCCACTCTGTGTGCTCGTAAGGGTCTAACCCTTTCACTCCTTTGATTTTTATTTTTTTATTTTTTTTTTCCTCGTGTCTTTCTTTGACTTTTCATCAAGTCTGTCTTTGTACGGACCGGCATTGTTGCTCTTCTTCGTTTTGTACATAACTTTTTTGGGGAGCAAAGAAAAAGCAAGAAGGTATTGGAACCGGAGAATGAACGTTTTGCGGTGCTGCAAATGCTCGCATTTGATGCGGTACTTGGATTGTTTTGCCACGAGTTCCCGGCATGCAATACGCGAAAGTCACGTGGTCTGTCAATCTCTATAGTTATTGGCCCCTAATTGTGAGTATAAGAACAGAAATATAAGAACAGAAATGCATTGGGGACTGTTTCCATTGTTTCCAAGATGAACCTTTTTATGAGCAAAACACACACAAATCTACCATCATGTCACACACGAAAAACCCAACTGCAGTTCCTTGATTGGCCATTTGAGGCCAGCTCCAAAAATAAGTCTCTCTTCATAGAGTCTCATGTTAAAATGCATTTAAAGCAAATATAAACCTGTTTATAGTCTGGCTTAAAACACATGTTTGGTCTCTATGAGTGGTTTAACCCTTAATAACAAATGTAGGAGGGGGGATATTTAGAATTTGCTAAGGCTTAAAGTTAGGGGTGTGGCTGTTTTCCCAGTTCTCGGCTTGCCTAATTTGAGCCAATGACCTGCACGTATCAGCTGTATTTGTGCTGTTGGTGCTTTTGGAGCATTAGGGTGGTTAGCCCAGTTTTATTTGCCGGAGGTGATGAAGGCTCCTGTGCTGTGTGTTAGTGTGTCACAGGAAATAAATCCATGACAAGCAGGGAGAAATGGTGGCTGTCACAGATGATTGAAAAAACAGCCTGAAAATGCTCACCCTCTACGTGCTGTGCCTGAGGCCCCCCAGATACCTAAGGGGAAAGCCTGTCATTAGTGCTCAAAAACTTCTCAGGGTGTGTTAAGTGCTCAGCCTTAAAGCACCCACAAGGCGGAGGCTTGTGAAGGGTAAAAAAAGAGAACAAACAGCCTTGACCCTCTCTGTTTGAAACAGATGTTAGGAAAGTCAAATGTTGCCATTTAATTTTGCCAACAATAATGTAACAACACAGGTAATGTCTCCCAAGTAAAGTATCAGTTTAATGACTTTGCCTCCCCACCATTAGCGCTGTTTAGCTCAGCTTCCTCTTGCTTTACTTTTAGCTGTTTACTGGCGTGAGTGGGGTTCAGTTACCCGGTGTTCGTTAAAATGTGTGAAATTTAAGTAAGCGGGGCAGTGTTTAAAAACGTAACCCAACTAATCACTAAAGCCCAGTTCAAATTTCCAATTTAATTTTCCAATTTCAGTTTTTTTTTAGTTTTTTTTTTTTTTTTTATTAGAATAACCCCTACCCCCGCATACCCCCTGTCCATTGCCAGTAAGTAGGTGGGTTCAGTTTTCCAGTAAGGGCTTCATTTCCCATTCACTTACTCAGAGCTTCAGCCCTGGGGGAGGGAATGACACAGGAGCAGGCGAGTCTTTCTTTGCCTGCAAGCACTGAGAAAGCTGAGACATTGTCCAGCATCCAGGACTGTGTCTATCATATCTTAAACTTTCATCAACTGCCTAGTCTTTCTGACTGACGGGAGAAACAATTTTAGCTTTTTTTATAGTTGGTCGTTTTTCATCAAAATCAGTTTCTTGTGTTATACTAAATCCTGTATACTAGTCTGCCTTATAGTTTACACGAAACCCATTTGAAAGACAATTTCTTAGGTTGTCTGAGGTAGGGGATTGGTTTCTTTGCTCCATATTATCATTGCTGATCTATTAAGAGTTGGAAACCTTTTAAGAGTGACAACATGATTTTAATATCTGGCAACAAAGTATTAATAGGAGATAATTTGATGTAATCGCTGAAGTGATAAATTTCACATCTTTTTTTCTGTCATCCAGTTACTGACATTTACGGCTTCACTTGTGCACAGTGAGTCAGTATAGCTTCTTCATAAACCACATATAGTCTCGTACAGTTCTGGGTATGAGAATGTAAAGGCCTCTCAATACTCTTATACAGCAAAGTTTTAATCAGATGTTTATGTACTGTAATTGTGTGCATCATGGGAGCTAGTTACTAATCACGGGGCTCTATATTTGAATTATCCTTTATAAATAGACATGTACTAGAGCAATAAAGGTTTTCTGCTTGTCCATCTGCAGAATATATTCTGACTAGTTGCTCCCTCTCATGTAAATCCAGATATTCATGTTTGTCTGGCATTCAGCTGGCCATCAGCTGTAGGCTCTGTGTGTATTCAGGTGTAACTCTTAGCAGAAGTCGAGAGGTGTTACGTGCGGCTTTTGCCTGGGCTAGTTCTTCGAGGCTGGCTTGGTCTGCGAGGGCCCTCAAGAGTTTTTCTAGGAGCTGTTCCATCTGAAGAGTTAAGCAAGCCCACTGAGGTACTGTTTTGAGCTGTTCTGAGATTCAAGATGGCCATTAAGAGGCAAAACTTGACTCCAGAAGGACTTCTGATAATATGTGCTGAACTTCCAAACTCCCCCAGAAAACATTCTGAAGAACACTGGTTCAGGCAGCGGTTTGGTTTGGAGAAACACTAAAAGAAATGATGCAGTGCAGTCTGCAGATGTGTAAAGGTTTGGTGTTAATTGTAAGCAGCTGATGCTTCTTATTTCGACTGTTTGTACTGGCAGCTGGTGACGTGCAGTGGGAATCCTGTCTGTTGATACTCTGTGCATGATCAGGTTTTTCAGCCTCTTCAAGCGTTGTAAGGAAAGATGTGATGGTGTTGGAGAGACGTGCTGAAACCCTCACTCATGTTTAACCTCATTAGCTGTAATGGAGAAAGCCACCCCTCTCCCCCTTTAAAGAATCCGTATAATGAATCTTAATTTGCTCTGGCTTGAGTTTTCTTGCCGTTTGCATATTTACCCTACTGGTTTAATCTACAGATGACTCGTTTAAGGTATTTTGGCTACAGCTTGGATTTGATTGATTTCCAACTGGTGGAATTGCCAGTGAAGAGTTGTGGATGGGAGACAAAGCTCTGTAGGCCGTAAAGGAAACTGGCCACACAGTATAAGATGTGATAGACCGGTCCATGCATACTCGCTAAGAATTGTTCACAAAAATCAAAACAGCCTTTTTTGAAATCTGGCAACAAGGGAAATGGCTACAAAAACAACACCACAGTGACGAAAAGCCACAGACTGAGCAACAGATATATCATCGCCTTGATGTCCACCTTTGTTGTCGCGTTCGCGTTACATATTAATTGCATCACAGGACGCTCGGCTGCATTACTATGATGACGACCACGCACATTATGCATGTGGTACTCGATTGTTATGGAAAAAGAGTCGATCCGAGTAGGTTGTAATAGGGCTGGGCCATATTATACCGTTCACGGTAATACCGGCATAATGTTAGGCAACGATAGGAAAATGAAATATCGCGATAGAATATGAGTAAAACGCGCATGCGCAGTGCCTTTGTTTTCATACGCACATGGCCGATTGTTGAGTGAAACAGATGAACCAGAATTGGTTTGTAAAAATGGTGCAACTTCAGTGATGTGGAACTGGTTTGGTGTTTGTCCGTCAGATACACGACAAAGCACATTTTTTTTGCAGAACATGCAGGCGGCCGTCGGACTAAGATGCCCTTAAATCTGGGAGTAATCTGGGTCCTAAACTCCGTAAACTTCAGGTCAAACGAACACTGCAGCATCACTAAGAGTTAAAAACTGTCTAAATTCTTTCATCTTTAATAAAACGATCAGCATTGCTGCTTTACCAGGTGTAACTATGAAGTTTAACTTCCAGGCATCCATGAAAACAAAATGTATTACATTTAACGGAGTTAGAAGCTAGCAGGAAGCTAGCGGAAGTTAGCTTGCTAGTTTCGCTAGTTACCTAAGCATGATATTGCATGTTCTGACTGAGAGATTTCTGAAAAAAATCAAACGTACAGCTCTGCTATCACTTCCAACATAAATGAAGACAGGAAACTAAACAGCAGTGACGTTTGTAGGGTTACTGAAGTTGGGCTAGCTGGTATATAATTATGTGCTACGTGATCGCTAGCGATACAGCTATGTTAGCATAACATAAACAGTGAAGCTGGAGGACGAACACTAACACTTTTTCACTTATAAAAGTTAACGTGAAGGTTCTTCATGGTTAGAGACAAATGCAATCGCATGACAGGATGCTGTAAACGCAAATTTTCAAATATATATCGTGATACATATTTTTGGCCATATCGCCCTGCTCTAGGTTGTAATTTAAAAGGCGCTTTGTGGCGTTCCAAAAGCATGTGTCCAATAAGGAAGTTGAAGCGCACCTTCTGGTGGATAAACTGTACAACGTCAACTGTCACAACATTGCTGAAGGGTGTTTCTCTCGACTCTTCTTGACTTCTACCGGCTGTTATAAATGACGATACTGATCAATCGTCAAATGGCTAATGTTAGCTGGATTGCACTGCAGATATTCCACATTTCAAGAAAACATGTGGTAATATTAACATTTTATTTAAATTTAGTTATCATTTAAAATGTAAAAAAAAAAGGGAATATCATTTTATTCATGTTTGCAGGCAGCAGCACTTGTGAGTGTGAGCAAATCAAGAGTACTTTCCATCCTCCTTTTCCAGGTAGCTTCAGGTGCTGATGACACACCGTCTAATTTGAGGTGTGAATCTTCTCAAACAGTGCCAACAGCAGTATCACATTGCAATAGTAGTGACTCAGCATTATATCCAGTGACACAGCACTGTCAACTACGCCTGTAGTTGTAGTGTTCTGGCTGAAAACCTCAAATAAAAGTACAACATAGCTGTTTCACAGCTAAAAGAACACAATCTTGTTACCAGTCAGGAATGCACTGATATATGAATATTTTCTGCCTGGGAGGTCATATCTTGGGTGAAGCTTTTTAACCAGCTCTGTTCTTTCACTGTTACTGCATCAGTAATGTCCATCAACTTTTTGCTCGCAAATGCTGCAGCATGCTGATATTGATTGATTTATGAGAAAAAAAATAAAATGCGAAATGAGGATGTAAAGATTTAAATTTGTGACTTTGTGTATGCTATCCTCTTGTCAAGAAGATGGTGGAGAAACTTGGGTTAATGAACTGTGGTCATCCAGAGTTCTTTTTTTTTTTTATGGCTGAAGCTTTCTGTGACTTTATTCTCTTCCTCTAAAAGAAATCTAACTTTAAAACTTGAGTTTTAAATTGCTCTTAATGCTTCTGGCTGGAGAGCTGGTATTGCTGCACTATAGACGACGGCCAAGTGAATATGTTGGTCTACTTTAGCAGCATAAATGCCCCTGCTCCTAATCTGGACTGTGCAGAGAGTGTCCCACGCTGCGTCTGTGTGTTAGTGTGAAGCAGCAATGGAAAATTGGATTACATCGAAGGAGTGCCCTCTGCTTGCTGTGGTGTCACCCTCCAATACCCAAATACATATGGATCCTGGTCTGAGAGAGGGATAATGGTATGATAATCCCACAGAATGTCACCCTGTGCTTCAAATTAAATTGTTGTCGCCATAGCTACGTGGGTGGTTGTGCACGTGCGTGGTTTTTCAGCAGCACACGCCCAAATAGTCTCGGGGGTTGGTGGAGCAGCCTGAGAGCAGGCACTAAATTGTGCAGCGGTATGAGGATGAGGTGAAGTTGAACTAATTACTTTGACGGTGTTCTCGTATCTGCTCAGGGACCAGTTGGGTCAGGATTTAAAGTCAGTACTGGTGAGGAGCGTTTGTCAGGCTTTTCCACAGTTCATCTTGTTATTTGTTAAACTTTACTGAACCATTGTCATGTTCTGCCAAGGAATGTGGTCTCTTAAAACACATGCATGCTCGGCTCTGTGATCCTGAGCGCTACTCCCCCCTCTCCCAGAGCTCGCTAACACAGAATGTTTGTAAGGAAACCTAACCCAACACTGACGCTGATACAAGGCCAGAGGAATTCCTGTAACTTGAGTTTATACCTCCTGGGTTCTCTTTCTCCCCCCTCTCTCTCACTCACACACACCGGGTATTTCCTCTGTCGACTCCTGTCTTTCTCATCAGCACTCTGTTCTGTGTCAGAGACGATGACCATTATAGATGCAGAAAGTCTCCTCGGCGTGATGTAGCAGCTGTTGCTGTTGAGGAGCGAGTGATTTCTTTTCATCACTCAAAGTATCTGTACGAGTGTGGCAGCAGCATTTTCATCCAAGAGCATCTCCCATCTGTAGGTAGTTATCCTCTGAAGAGGATTTTAGTGTTTCTGTGTGTGTTTCCACACAGCCACCAGAGTTGGATTATATGAAGTTGGACTTCCAGAGTTTTAATGTGCAACATGTGCCTAGTAATTAGAAAGCATTCCTTGTTTCCTGTGTGTTGTGACTGTGTTTCATGTAGGCTAAAGGGAAGTGTGTGTGTGTGTTGACTTTGAAGTCCATTCGAGGACTTTGGGCCATATAAATTTAATGGATAGAAAGGAAGGCATTTATCACATTCTCTCTGACAACTGGATTTAAAACCCATTCAAAACCTGGAGCCTGCCACTTCCTCCTCCGTGGCTGTGTCCAAATGGGGTTTTAATTGGCCATTATTTGACCTCACTCGGTGGGATTGTGTTGTTAACACATTTGACTTTATTTGGGTAACACTGCACAGCTTCCAGTCATAATTTGTCCACCTCACTTTATTTAGTCTTTAGGCTTTAAGCAGGTGTTTGATGCAGTTGCGGTAGTTTGCATGCTTTGTTGTTACTTTTGGATGTGTTTTCCATGACCTGCTTTTTCTGAAAGATTGCACATTTGTGCAAGTGAAACACTGTGTGATAACGCTGAGTTGTTCAACACAAAAGGCAAACCAATCACATTTGCTACTTACTCTGGCTCACATTCCAACATTAAAGGTTTCCTCTTCCAACAAAAGAGAACGTTTATTAATCATTAAGATGTTAAGTGTCCTCCTCCTCCATGCCTCCAAAACAGAAGCAACGCTAACATGAAGAAGTAATCTTTGTACTGTACCAACTGGATTTGACCAGTGACTAACGTGCTTTCTTTTTCCAATAAGTTAGAAAAAAGCTGATATACACATTAGTTGTAAAAATTAAGAGAACTTAAGAAAAAAAACCCCACAAACATTCAGAATAACCCAAGACTTTCTTTCAGTCATTTGAATGTTTTATATTAAGAATATGTGTAGCAGGGAAGCTGTAGCTTTAAAAGAAAATAGAAAAATAAGTCTTAATCCTTCCTTCATAATATTAGTTTTGGGCTAGTCTGTATTAGTATCTTAGCCTTTCATACGTAAGAGTAGCTAATTGCCTGATTTGTGGTGATTGCTAGGGCTTCTTCAGTTTTTGAGTGATGGCTCTGTGCTTGAGGAACACGTGCACCAGTTTTTGATGCAGCTCACACTTCAGGTCTTACTGCCACTTCACTTTGTGACATTATTTGCAGCCTCACTCACAATGAATCTCTCAGCTTTCAGGGCTGATGTTGTGGTGTGTGACAAATCAGATGATGGACGTGAGACCAAAGAAGGGTGACTGCAAAGAAAGGTGGCAACATCAGAGCATAAGTAATGTGCAGAGAAGTGGCTACAAAAGTACAGAAAGTAAATGCTGAATAACAGCTAGGATGGCGGGCTGACTGTGAACATTGTGTTTTTGTAACCAGTGTCAGAATTTATTAAATACGTTGTGAATATTTTCCAGCAAATGAGCTTTCAAGATAACAGTTGAAGCCTTATGTTAAGAAAAAGAGGGGAAGAGGTGGCTGTGACGAGCTGAGGCTCATGGAGCATGTGGGTTGTTTATTAGGCAGAACGCTGCTGCACATTACATCCTATTCATTTAATTCCTCTTTTCTGCCGGCTTGCGTTTCATAATTGTATTGTTGCGATTATTCCTTTTATCTGCCCCGTCTCTGTGTCATTACTTCAGTTTATTTATTTTTAAACTTCACTGCTCCAGTAAGCGCATCACAATCACTCACATGCTGTCCATGCAAAGGAGGCCAGCTGACTGTGGGTTTTTCCTTCAGCGGGGCTGTCCAATCAGATCGTTGTATTACAGCCACCGCCCTCCGCGTGTTGTAGCTGGCTAAGTTTCAAAACATCGGCAGGAGTGTCCGTGTGCATGTTGTGTTCGTGGCAGCGAGCCAACGGGGGTTGCCACAAGAGGGCGGAGCAGCGGCCAGTGGGGGTGGGGGCGAGGTGTTGAGAATGAGGAGAGAGAGAGAGAGAGCAATGGTGGGAACAAAGAGGGGAGGGAGAAACTTTGTGAACAAGATATGCAGAGCGTTTTCTCAAAAGATAAGAGTAGGTGTCTGTGATTTGCATCGAAGGACCTTTGTCTGCCAGATGGCTTTCCAAGGATTGCTGGGAATGTTAGGATCAGTTATTCCTCAGATTATCCAGCCCGAACATACCAAAGTGGCTTAGTGCTGATGCTGGCTGGTTAGGCTTTCATAAGTGGAGTAACTCTGCTGATCTTCCTCTAGTTTTCTAATTTAACTCCAGCACATGCTGAAGTTAGTTTGCTCACTGAAGGATGACTGATGCATTAAATCTGCCTGGTGTAACAGCCTGTTTGAAGAAAAAGGACCTCTGCTGTAGCTGAGACAGCTTTTTTTTGCACTTCACATTGTGGCCTCTAAGTCATGTCTTAGTAAAGGAAGGTTTTGTGTGTGTGCGTGCACATGCTTAACCTTATGTCCTGACGTCTGCTCCTGCCTGAAGTGTTGCAATGGGGTGTGCTGCAATTCTGGACTGGTAATCAAGTGTTTGGAAGTTTAAAACCGACACACTTTCTAAAAATGATAACAGTATTTATTTAGCTTTTTTTGCCTCTTTGTGATTGTGTGAAATATATTTATTGCTGAACTTTGTTTTACATAAAAACATCTTTCAAGTGAAGTCCAGTATAACTATCTTTAAAAGCAGTGTTTGAAGTTTTGTTGTTTTCTTCAAAAAAGAGGTGAGCAGTCTGAGTATAGCAATTACATAAAGTGAGTTACTTAATTACTTGGTTACTTGAAGCTTTATTTTTTCCACTGGTGAATAAAACTGCCTTTCACAAATTCACACTGACATGTGACATCAGCTTCTAGGAATTTTCCTTTTCGCTCTGACCTTTTCTGTGTCTGTGTTGACAGGCAGTTAAAGAAAAGAGCACAGAGACCTGAGGCGATGACACAGATTAACAGAAGGTCTCTATTTAAATGATTCAAGCAAGTCCTGTTGTACTCATGCGTCACTTTTTGAACTTTGGAAACCATTTCCATTTAAAAGATGTTTTAAATGAATTCAACTTTAAACAGATTCATTCTGGGTTAAAATGTTCATGAGTTTTCTCACAGAGCTCTTACACACTGTTGGTGGAAAAATAAAATACAGGAGGAAACTCGTTTGGATCACAGCTGTTTTTTAAAATTATGAAATTAAAGTGTAAACTTGCTAAATCTTGCTGGCTTCAGCTTACTTCAATTTACTTCAGTTGAGTTTAAAATGATAGTGTTTGTACAAATTAGAGGAGGCTGCACATGCGGACATGCAGTTGCTAGCAGGGCTGTGAGTCGGCCTTCTAGATGCTGGAGCTGCTTACTGTCAACAACACTGGAGACAACAATCTTCTGCTTGTGCTGCTGTTGATCATTGAGTCGGCTTTGGAGGAGACGAGGTTCTGATATACAAAGTGTCTACATAGACAGTCACCCTTTGTAGACAAATACCTACAAATTTCAGCTGTCAAACATAAGTGCTTTGTAGGGGCTGACAGAAATGTGGTTGCCAGGTCTGAAAATTGCTTGGTTTTTTGTGCAATTTAATAAATTCTTAAATTTTTTTTCCTTTTCAAATCTCAATCTAGTTTAAAGGTCGTGTTAACAAGAGTCTCTTAACTGGTAACAAGCTGAATTAAGCCGTAAGTTTACAGATATCCAAGTGTCTCTGCCCGGCAATCTTGGCAGCAGGAAAAACTCAGGTTTTTGTTTTGTTTTTTTTCTTGTGTTGGTTTGTGGATAAAGCGTGTTGCGGGCTGGTCAAATGATGTGATGGTAACCTGCTTTATTGACACTACTATGCTTTGTAAAAGTAATCCAGCAGGTTAACGTCTATTCATTGTCTGGTACCAGTGGGCAGCTGTAGAAATTCACTGCTGCAATGCGTGCGCGTTTAGTTTTTTGTTTTGT